>NW_017306800.1:449091-499768 GCF_000935625.1 Nanorana parkeri | reverse complement strand
AAAACTGTTCACACCAAATGGGGTAGAGGGTTTTCACCTAGCAAAGTAAATATTCACTATTCAAAGTGATTGGTGAATCAGTTGAAGTTGTGTTCACCTTAAATACTGAATCATGTCAAAGGATTCTTTTTTCAAGTGAACGCAGCTTCCTCTCATTCACTAACATTCATTTCACAATTTGAACTTCCATTTTTGCTGGCTGAATAGCCTCTACTCTACTTTAGCACAATAACCCCTCTGTCCCAGATCTAGCCTCTTCTGTCATCATTGAGTGAGCTACATATCTTGCATAGCATTCTTATTTTAACGAAACCTTCCCAGAGCAGCAGCCAGTAATGTCCCTGAATGTGCAAATGTAAGTCACATGCTTCACACTCCAACAAGTTAGACATGTCAGATGATGTACGTTTGTGTAGATAAAAATGGAGAGGGTGACTCAGTTCCTTGATTCATTGTTCTCTTGTAAAAGCTGTTTCCACTCCTTATATGTTGTTGCTAGTAAGGATTCTGTGTAGCCGCTGTGCTTTGCTCAGTAATTGTTTAACATTTAAAATGAATGCAAATGTAACTGTGACAGGGGCTGACTGGCAACTTTTAGCCCAGGGGGCAAGTACAACCCAGAGGCCCATGGTGCAGCGACTTGGCCCACCTCCCGCTTTGCCTGTTCTCCCTGCCCCTGCCTGCCACTTTTGCCATCCATGTTAAGGTAGTGTGAATGGTCAGGTGATGTGGGGACTCACTAGTCAGTCCATGAAAGGGGTGACTTGCTGGGGGATGGGCTGCTGCACATTATACAGCAATGCAGGATATTATCATCAGCTATAGAGGACTACAAATCCCAGCAATACATTATACAGCAATGAAGAATAATAGTATATTAATTTGCTACATACTCTTTGTTGCTCTGCTCCGGGGTGTCAGCCTGATATCTTGGTCAGAGGGTCTCAGGAGGTGTGTGGAGGTCTCAGAAGGGGTGGGGAGGGTCTCAGTATGTAACCCAGTGCAGAGATCAGTGTGAGGCGGGAGGAGGTGCGGCGTGTGGAGTGTGGATGCGGCCGTGCGGGTCTGGCAGCGGTGAGCGTGAGGTGGGGAGGAGGTGTGGCTCGCAGCATGAGTGGAGCCGTGAACAGGGCCAACCAATCGGAAGCCGATTAATCGATGATTGAAAAAGTTGACAACTTTTTCAATCATCGATTATAATCGATTATGTTGATTAGTTGTTGCAGCCCTATATGTAATTCAGTGCAGAGGTCAGCGGTCAGTAGGTAACCCAGTGCAGAGGTCAGCGGTCAGTATGTAACCCAGTGCAGAGGTCAGTGGTCAGTATGTAACCCAGTGCAGAGGTCAGCAGTCAGTATGTAACCCAGTGCAGAGGTCAGCAGTCAGTATGTAACCCAGTGCAGAGGTCAGCGGTCAGTATGTAACCCAGTGCAGAGGTCAGCGGTTAGTATGTAACCCAGTGCAGTGGTCAGCGGTCAGTATGTAACCCAGTGCAGAGGCCAGCACGTAACGCAGTGCAGAGATCAGCATGTAATGCAGTGCAGCAGTCAGCATGTAACGCAGTGCAGCAGTCAGCATGTAATGCAGTGCAGCGGTCAGTAACGCAGTGCAGTGGTCAGTAACGTAGTGCATCAGTCAGCATTTAACACAGTGCATCAGTCAGCATGTAATGCAGTGCATCAGTCAGCATGTAATGCAGTGCAGCAGTCAGCATGTAATGCAGTGCAGCAGTCAGCATGTAACAGAGTCAGCGGTCAGTAACGCAGTCCAGCATGTAACGCAGTGCAGAAGTCAGCATGTAACGCCGCGCAGAGGTCAGTAATGCAGTGCAGCAGTCAGCATGTAATGCAGCACAGAGGTCACACAGAAAGAACAGGGACTTACAGTGACTCTTTTCCTCTCCTGTTTTAGGTGCTGTGCCATCTTTTTTTCCTCTCCTGGGGGGGTCGTCTGCACGTTTGGAGGTGATTCCAGCCACTTCCTGCTGTCCTCCCTTTAGGACCCAGGCAGACAGTCAGGAGAAGTGCAGTCTCCCTCCAGCCAATAGCAGAAGAAGTGGGCGGGGGCAGCTGCCGAGGAGCTCTAGCACTACACGGGCTTATCACAGGCAGCTGAAGAGCCTCTTCTCCTCCTCTTCTGCAGAATCGGAGCGGCCGAGAGGGGAGATTGCCGCTGCGCTGGCGGCAGTTTTTACAGCCACCAGAGAGGTGCCACCCCTGAACTGTGATATAGTAAATGTTACATTTAATAGGAAGCAGCAGATATGCCTGTCAAAAGGTGCCCATTGACAGGTTTTGCCACCCAGAAACTGACATTGTACATCTACGCCTATGCCTATGTGTACTTATACAATTAATTTTAAAGAATGTGTTTGTATAAGATTATTGTATAATACATTAAAACATTATGATACTGGATTTATTTTGCAGGCATGAATAACCCTTGATCCTATCAGTTGTAGCTCAAGTTTTAAGCATATCACTAGTTGGGAAACTGATCTATTCATCTATTGCTAGGCTGAACAAACAAAAGCTGGCATTATATAGTGGCAGAACATAAAGCCAATGTATGTATTGGTCCATCCACAGCCTGCATAGAGCCCCACAAATTGCCTCTTTCTTATTATTCTCTCTTAGGGTCAGCATGTGCATAAGCTGAGCATGATCCCCATTTGACATTGTTTAGGCTTGATGATGGTTTGCTCAGACTCCAGGCATTGCACTGTGGCCTACGGGATGAGGTTGGGCCCATCACCTGTACCTAAGGGGGGCCGCAAAATAGCTAAATGTGTAGGGCTTCTATCCTTCGTTTGTTCAGTTAAAGAAGTATTAAACTTTCAAACTTTTTTTCAATAATGAACATGAGCATTGCTTTACATTTTGGCCCAAACAATTACAATCATCATGTTTGTAAACAGCTGCTTCCAAGTCTTTCAGCTTTCCTGAACTCCCTGTCCAGTACAAGATCACAAGGGACAGAGCAGACTCCAGCAACTGTTCATCTACTAGCTGGGAGAAGGGTGGAGAGGGGGCCAGGGGGAGAGAAATAGCTTGATTTTCTGTGTCTGTGTGTTTCCCGTAAATGCTAAAGTCTGATGAAGGGACCCTGTGTGGTCCCAAAAGCGCTTGTTGTTCATATGACAAAAAACGTCAATAAATGAAGCTTTTGCTAACTTAAAAGGACTGGTGTGCTGATGACATTTCTACAATTCTGTGTGTTTACGGAGACACACACAGCTTTCTAGCACACACAAGGGTGACCGCATAGCACTCTGCTTAAGAAAGGGGTCACTCTAAAACAGGAAGTCAGGACCAGTGCTCAGGGAACCAGCTGATTCTGCAGGAAACTAGAACTTTAAACATCAAGAAGCAGCATTCATTGTAACTGATTTCATCAGCATTTGAAATAACCTAAAATCCTTTTGACTTTAATATCACTTTAAGCTTTGAAAATGAAAGAAAGAAGCTGATTGGTTGCCATGGACAACTGCTCCAGATTCTGTCTGCTCCAGTTTTGATCAATTCCCCTCCATGTGGTTTGGTGTGGCATGCTTTGAGAAAAAAGATGCATGGACTTCTTTGGCTGTCATGCATAGGGCAGTCCATTGAAATAGATAGGCTACCCTAAATCAGATGCACAAAAAATGCGCATACACGTTGGGTTGCCTAACAAATGTGGGCACGCCCTTAAAAAAAACCAATGAATTGTTTTGAAAACATGAACACTTATTTACAAGGTTTATTGTATATGTTAAGACAAGACAAGGGGGTGCTAGAGAAAGAAAAGGAACACAAAGAAAAGGAACACAACAAAGTTGTAGTAGATGAAGAAGAACTGATCATACAGTAACTTGTGCTCCAACCTTCTGGAAAGTTGTGTGCAGCACATTCTCAATAAAGGGACTCTTGCCTCTGGAAAAGGTATTGTAGATCAGTCACAAGAGATTTCCCAACATACTAGAAAGTAGGAATGCACAGATATATCGGCCGCCAAAATATATCGGCCGGAAATTGCACTTTTTGCATAATACCGAAAGTGCCATTTTCTGGCCGATACAGCGGTGCATCCGTTCTTTCTCTCCTCCCCGCTGGGTGCTGCTCTGTGTCTCAGCGGGGAGGAGAGAAACTGTCACAGACGGCCGAGCGTTGTGGGAGGAGAGCGCTGTGAGCAGCTGTAACACCCTGCCCCGGGGTTTATCTGTTCCTTGGACCACAGCTGCGGATCGGGTTATTCCTAGCAGGACAGGTATCAGATTGTAGCTCTCCTCTTAAGCCGTGTATAGGTTTAGGCGAGGAGGGAGCTACTCAACATCACACCCCGTATAGTAGCACTTCTACCCTGTAAGATGCCAGTAGGGTAGTGAGGATCTCACATTAGTAATTCAATAGGTGTGAGGTATAACAGTTCACTGGTTATCAACTAGTAATTCAAATAGGTATCAGGTGTCAATCAAACAGTTCAATAGCATTGAGGCAGTTCAATAGGTATGAGGTTGCACAGCTCACTGGTTATCAACTAGTAATTCAAATAGGTATCAGGTCTCAATCAAAACAGTTCAAATAGCATTGAGTTTGGCACTTGACGGAACACGGTTGTTACAGCAGCCGGCATCTCTCCTCCCACACCGCTCAGCCTCCTGTCACAGATCAGAAGAGAACAGTGTGGGCGGAGACAGCTTGCAGCGCTGTCACTGGAGGCTGAGCTCTCCTCCCTACACCGCTCGATCAGCCTCCTGTGACAGCTTGTCAGGAAGGAGACGAGTAAAAAAATAAAAATATTTAATAAAAAATGAATAAATAAAAATAAATATAAAAAAATAAAAAGTATATAAACAATAAATAAAAATAAAATATTTCTAAACATTTGAAAAAGTTAAAATAAAAACATTTTCGCTTTCGGCCTGACATTTTTTTTAAATTTAGGTTTAGTTTAGGTTTTATTATTTCGGTGCACCTCTACTAGAAAGTCTCTTCACCTGACCTAATGACAGAAATAGACTGTGGTACATACTCCAATGATCCTACCTACAATTGCTGAAGTTGGATTGCCAACTGGGAAACTGAAGAAACAGGATAAAACAGAAATGTTTATTTTTACTGCGTTTTAGTTTATGGTTTAATTATTATAAATTGCTTTTTACAACCTTTGTTCTATTTATATTAGATTGCAGGGTGAGGAAATTGTAATGCACATCACCTGCTTTCTATTTGCCTAAAGGCCTTGAGCCAAGCCCATCTCTAGCTCTATACAAAAGCCTGTTAGATGGGACAGAGTGTACTCTCGGCATCTCGTTATGGGGGCGGCAAGTGTGGAGGGGGGCTGCAGAGGGGCGATGACCGAGTACCAGGTTGTTAAGAGCTCTTAGCAGCCTGTGACGCTCTGTCCGGCTTTCCTCCCAGCTCACTGAAATCATTGGTTGCCAGGGAGCTGAGCAGGACACTATCGCTGGGCTGGCATCCCAATTATCTCCTGGCAACCAGTGATGTCAGTTAGCTGGGCAGGAGTGGACAGAGAGCAGCTGACGGCACAGCTCTCTGTCCTACCGCATCTGCTGCAAAGCACTCCCCCAGGCACTATCAGCAGCCCCCTCACTCTACTGCCTCAGGTGGCATATAGGGTAGTGATGCCCCTGTACACAGCCCTGGATTTCCGGGTGATGGCGGATGTGTTTATGGCAGTGAAGCGCTCCTGTCACTACCCCACCCCCCCCACCCCTTCCTGCTCCATTCACAAAGAGCCTTTGTTTTTTTTGACACAATACAAGGTGTTCTGTGAATAGAGGAGGACAAAGAAAGAAAGAGTAGGGGCTGGTATGCGACATGATCTCTCTTCCTCCAACTTGCATAGCTATTACAGTTTAGCTTTAATAGTCCTAAACAGAACTTCAGTAAGGGAGCTTTTTGTGATTTCTGATGTGTGAAAAAAAAAAGTTTCCTCTGCTGATATGTATGCCACATCTGGATCTCTGCTCTGTTCTTTAACCCCTTCATGACCAAGGCCCTTTTCTCGTTTTTTGCACCCATGTTATAATCCGCATTTTAGGCCCGAAAATGACTTCAAGCCCCCAAACATTTATATATTTTCTGAAAGCCAAGCCCTTTAGAATAAAATGTTGGCAGTTGCAAATTTTTATGTTGCACGATATTAGCGCAATTATTATCAAAACCCCAAATTTTGTGAAAAATGCGCTTAAATGCCCCAAAACACGATAAAATACCAATTTTTTCAATAAAAGATGAAGTTACAACGACTAAATAGATACCCAACATGCCCAGGGAAAAAATTGTGTGCGTCCGTGAAACTGCAACAAAATTCAGTACCCCAAAAAGTGCATAGACGACGCTTTAAAAGCCCCTACAGGTCATCAGTTTAGAGATATGCATAAATATTGGACCTAAATTAATTGCTCTCACTCTGGCATGCGCGGCGATACCCAACTTGTGTATCGCAATCATATTTGTGTATCGCAACTTGTGTATCGCAATCATTTTTACGTTAAGAAGCACATGCTCACGGGGGCGGGGGCTTTAACATTTTTTTATTATTTTCACATTTATTTAATTTAAAATTATTTTAATTTTTTTTTTTTTTTTTAAAGACGCCCGCTCAGATCTAGAGAGCTCCTGGCCGGCCGTTTTTTTACTACGGCTGGCCCGGAGGCAGTTAATTGCTATCACATAGGGGGGCTTAAAATCCCCCATCTGATAGGGTATTGGCAGTGACAGGTCCTCTTCAAGGTGAAACTGGGGGTTCAAAAGACCCCCCCGGCCAGGGGGGCGGACAGTTTACCGGCCCATAGAAGCAATCTGGCGACAGCTGAGTCGACAGAATCGCTTCTATTGTAAAGCCGGACACCGGGCGGCATGTAATGACTCACCGTTCAGCTTCCTGATTGGTCGGAAAGCTAGCCAATCAGGAAGACCGGCGGCAAATCATCACCCGTCCCCGGCTTCCTGATTGGCTAGATAGCCTTCTATATGCTTCCTCATCACCTGGTGATGAGGGAGCATGGAGACAACTTTCTGGCTAATTGGGAACCTGGGCGGCCAGTGATTACACACCGCCCGGCTTCCTTAATTGGACTTACGGTATTGGCGAGTACCGAAAAAAAATATCGGTAATAGGGCTGCAGCTAACGATTATTTTCATAATCGATTAGTTGCACGATTATTTTTTTCAATTAATCGATTGGTTGTATTAAAAAAAAATTAGATATGTTGTGTGAATGGAAACACATAACAAATACATGGTGGGGTTTTCTCAAATTTGACTGCAAAGTGGAAATATACTTTAAATTCTGCTGTAACTGACCCCTCCCCATCAGTTGTACATGTTTCCCTTAACTCAAATCCCACGTTGCTCCATTTAGCTCCTGGAAGAGAACCTGTTGCGCAGACAAAGCACAGGTTGACTTTAAAGTGCTCTTCTTTTAGAAGTAAGATGTTACAGGTCAGTCCGGAGATGGGGAAATGTACATAAATCAGGATGTCACTCATTAGTGGAACCCAGGTACTGTCAATGGCCTTGCAGTTGTAGGCTGTCTTCCATCTGAAGTCTCACTTTGTACTACATACCTCCCTCTTGCATTGTTCCATATACTCCATACCCCCTGCAGTAGCCAAGCTCTCACAATTAAGAGATAGATTATTAATTATCTGAGGACAGCTGTTTGCATCCTATGACATTAAAGAGAATGTCATCTTGGGTCCCCTGGTACAAAATTATGTGATGCTCTTGTCTAGATATATATATCTGTCTTAAAAATCAAATGCATTTTAAAATGTGCCTTTTTAATATTGTGTTTTTCAGACCATAAATCCCCAGAAAAAATCCCTGATATGCCGGTGACACCAGCTCACACCCCTCCGGATGGGGAATGGGGATGGGTAGTTGTCTTTGCTTCATTCATTTCAATTGGGTTCTCATATGCATTTCCCAAAGCCATTACGGTATTCTTTAAAGAAATCCAGGAGATATTCAACACCTCATACAGTGAAATTGCATGGATATCCTCCATAATGCTGGCAGTCATGTATGCTGGAGGTAAGTCACCAAAGAGCATTATTCAGTGTGTTGCTCTTCCTGGATCATTGAACGTGTAATTTCCTTTTCTAAAGCAGTTTATTGCAGTTGTTCAGCTTGTCATGAACAGCAAAGTCAGGTAATAATCCAGTAGTAAAATACCCACATATGCCTGTCTAATGCAGTGTTTCTCATACCTGTCCTCGAGTCTTGCTAACATTGAATGTTTACTAAAAATTCACAAGGGCAGCTAAATTGTATTGCTAAAACCAAAATGAATCCTTCTTTGTATGTGTGAGAGGACCTACAAAACGCGCACTGTTGGTTGCATGTAAAAATGCTATAGTGGATTCCATTGTCCACTGTAAAATACTTTGATGCTTAAAGTGGAACTCCAACCAAAATGTTTGTTATAGAGAGTGTAGGGAAGAGTTAGAAGTTTTCAAGTTTCCTGCATGTGTCCTTTTTTGGAGATATCTGCTCATTTCCAAGTTCGTCCGAATGCACATGTCTAGTTTACACCAGGTTGTCCCAGACTCTGGCCAGATCCGGAAACACAAACGGATCAGAGATCCGTTTCTCCGGACCTTATCATGCTGGATCGGGGATAATCTAATGTAAATGGATACGTCTGTTTACATGCGATTCCCCATAGAAAGACATGGTCCGATAACTGCAGTTTTTTCCAAGATGGAGGAAAAAACTGTATGGACATGGATGCCACAGCGGACATCCATGTCCGCTCCCTACTGCTGTGTTCAAGAGGGGATACGTGCACAGATCCTCTCCTGATCAGCTTATGTGAAAGGGGCCTTAGGGATGAGTGAACCGAGCACAGTTCAATTCGCTGGACGTTTGCCAAACCCAATAGGAAATTTGCAAACCCTTAATATAATGCTGGGGCCAAATAGGAGCCAAATCTTGTCATTTTTTTAATGCAACTTAAACGGCAACATTAAAAATATGCAAATTCTTTAAATAGCATTCTTGGAGGATGCTTTTAACCCACATGTGAAGTTGTGCAACAGTACTCCAGCTAAAGTGACATAATATATATACAGTATATACAATATTACCACCACTTAATAACAGATCCTTTCTGGGCCTGCTTCTCATTCTAAAAATGGTGTGCCCTCAAAATGCATACCAAGCCCTTATCTACTGGATAAGAGTCTGTTATGGATTTTAAGGGGCAATCAAAAATGGTTTGTTTTCTTAAATTACAGTGCATGTGTCCCTTTAAGAACAGAAAAACATATTGTTCTGAGGTCTTGTGACCCATATATTATGATTGTACTCTCTGTTTCTCACCTCTCTGTTTATAAATAAAGAATTAAAAAAAAAAAAAAAGAACAGAAAGAACAGAAAAACACAGCATGGGGTCCCATACAAAATCCAAACCAGACCCATATCCAGGCATGTAACCCATCTGCTCAGAAAGGAAGGGAGCAGTAATCTCCCCCTCTTCCCTTCCTGAGCCATGCTAGGCCACATGCCATCAACATTGGGAGGGCACCTTGTGGGGAAGTTGGGGGGTCACAAAGCCTCTTGCAGTGTGCATTAGAAGCTACAGTAAAATAGTTAGAGCTTGCCTCATTTCCTGGCTGGATAATGTCCAGCATCAATCTAGCCCTTTCCTCCCTACCCTGACCTTTCACTTGCCATACCCCTTCATACCCCGAGGCAAGGCTCGTGACAGAGGCAAGGACGTCAATACTTTTAGTTATGAAAGATCAGCATCACACACAAATTCAATGCCCACTCCTCCAGATGGATATCCACTGACCAAGACACTTTAATATTTGCATAACTCCTCCCAAGTGCCAGCTGACGTCTTGTGTTAGTACTGAGTGCTTTTGAGAGGTGCTGTGATGTTTTTAGCTATATACAATACTCCCACCCGCCATGATCTGCTTCACTGCATAGAGAAACACTGAAACATGTGATTATATCACTGGGTCTTAAATAGGTAAATATGTAATTAAAACAGAAAAGCTTTATTTAAAAAATATTGTTAGCATGTTGGGGGGTGGGGGGACCAGGAGCCAGCGGAGGCAAAATAAAAGCAGATTAAACTTCTGCTTTAGGCCAACTCTGACAATATTTTCTTCCTGTCAAACTGCTAAGAGCAATTCAAAGCAATAAATGAGTCATTGTAAGTAATGTGTAACTTCCTCTTTCTCTAATTCCTGAATCAGCAGTTCAATTTGATTGGTGGCTTTGGGAAACTAAAGCTGGCCATACATCTATCGTCAGACTGAACAAGAAAAAAAGCTTGGTTCCCCCATCCACACTAAACAGTGTCCCCCCGCCGGCCTATTGTATTTTGACAGCAGTGAGTGCACCACTGTCAGAATACATGAAGGAGGGATGCGGACGGGGCCATGCACAGCTTGAATGTCAAAATGATGACATTTGAGTAGCGTATGGCCAGCTTTACACTCCCAGGTTATCACTAGTGATGGGCTCGGGTGTGTTCACAGCTCCACGTGCCGAGCCCGCCAGGAAGCTGACAGCTTCACAGGTACTGAGACATGTTCCCGGTTCGCAGCTGCAGAGATCGGGAAATGTCTCAGTGCCTGTGATTGGCGCTGCGCGCTGTCAGCTTCCTGGCGGGCTCGGCACGTGTGGCTGCGAACACACCCGAGTCCACCACTAGTTATCACATCACTGGTAAACTAGAGTGGGTTGGACTGGTGCACTACAGTTATGCCTGGATGAAAAATGACTAAAAGTCATGAACAGGTAGTTATTTATAGGACCGTGCATTTAACAGATTGGATTCAGCAGGACAAATAAGCTTGAGCAAGTATAGCAGAATCACTGTCTCCTTTATTTATTGAAGCTCAGCAGGAGAGTGATCATTGTTACATTGCAGGAATTTAGTGAGCGGTTTGAACAGTTTATTTGAATGGTAATGTATTATTTAAAGCTGAACACCGGGAAAGCATTGAAATACACAGATGAAATACATATGACGGAGCAGTATTGCCTGCCAAATTAGCATTTCTTTATAATCTTTCCTTTGCAAAACCTTGTCACACAGCACAGTTATAAGGATAAAACCACATTCTTTTATATGAAATGCAGCGATGCCCTCTCCCTACCTCGGCCTGCTGTTTATTCAGTAAAGAAGTAGCAGCATAATAATGAGGTTATCAGTCTTCTCACTCTGCTCTCTCGTCCCATCAGCATGCTCCTTGTCAGCCCATTTGTATGCAATACAACTCTTGTCTCCTAATCTCGCCCCTTCTTCGCCCAGTCTTTGTGCTGCTGTTTGTGGGATTGCAAAAGGCAATACATGAAGGAAAATTTAAAATGCTGGTACTTACACTAGTTGGATTAAAAAAATAATACATGGAGTGATTTATTAGCCACAAATGAATGCAGCTCTGTCTTTATATCTGCCTGGAGTTCATCTTCAAATGTAGTGATACAGATACTTAGGAACTCTCAAGCGTATCCCCAAAAAAATGCAGAGAGCAAAACAGGAAGCAGAAGTTCTTCGACTGATATACATCTAATAAAGTTACAACCCAAACTTAGGGGGTAATTTAACACGGGCAACAGATATCGCTGTCCACTCCCAGGTATGCAATGCTGCTGTACACAAACTGCCACCTATCTCATTGATAAAAATTGGGCCAGACATTGCCCGTGATGCCCTAAGGCGTTTAATGCTGGTTAAAGTGACACTAAACTCAGGAGTTAAATCTTTAAAACACATTCAGGTACCCTAACTTCTAGCAAAAATGTAGCTCATTTGTGTTTCACTCAGCTGCAGATCCTCAAATCATCTCTGAATTGGTGCTGACACTGTCCTTCCTTCTGGAGGGTGGCTACTTTTGTTCGCCATGGTCCCTGTGTGTGTTGTAATTTAGCCACCGCTCCAAGCTCACTCCTGTGATGGAATACAATCTCACGTTTAGTTTACTAACAAAAGTAGCCACCCTCCAGAAGGAAAGACCGTGTCAGCATGAATTCAGAGATGATTTTATGGTTTGAGGGCCCAGTCACACCATATCCAGTGCGTTCCGGCGCGGTCCGAGCCCAGAACGCACTGGATCGCATAGATCAGGCTGGGTTGCATTCTGGGGCGGGAGGGGGCGTGGTGGTGCCATTCATGTCAATGGCAACATGGGCACCCCCGCCTGCAGTGCGATCGCCCACAACAGAACGCGAGATGCAGGAATGTCCTCCGTTCCAGTGCAGTGCGATCTGCAGCATTTTTTCCAATTGCACTGCACTGGAACGGAGGACATTACTGTATAACTCGCGTTCCGGTGCAGGCAATCACACAGCAGACAGGGGGCGTGCCTGCGGTGCCATTGGCATGAATGGTACCGCCAAGCCCCCTCCCACCTAGAATGCACATGGATATGGTGTACCTGGGCCCTGAGGATCTACAGTTGATTGCTACAAAATAAGATACATTTTTGTTAATAGTTCAGGTACTTGAAGGTTTAACTCCTGAGTTTAGTGTCACTTTAATGGAGCAGAGAGTTTTGTGATTAGAGGAGAGACAGTCTTGTGACTTTTTCTTTAGTGTACACAACTTTCATTCAACTATACCACTGCTTTTTTAATGAGTCCCTTAAGAGTACATGATAGATTCTGATTGGTTGCTATGTCTGATTTAAGTATTGTTCTTCAAAGTTTATTCTTTGCTCCTTGCACTGTTCTACTGCAAAAATCCTATAGATGTTCCTGCTAACTTGTGTTCAGTGCACAAGGTCAAATGAACTGGTAAATCTCATTACAATTTCAGACAGAGTGAGCAGGTGTTAAATACATACGGGGCTAAACGAAAAGCAGCGCATATTGTCAGTGCTGGACCAAAAGTGGCTGAAGTCTTCACATGTTATCATGGTATTGACCTTTGCCTGCTCTTCAACCACGATTTCATCTTCTGCCTGGTACTGCATTGCCTGCTTGGTTCCAACTTGGCCTGCTCCTGACCTCGCTACCACCTGATCTGCATTCCAGACATGCCTCTCCTGCGTTGTCTGCTGCTCTACAGTTATGATCCAAGACTGCTCTTCTGTCACCAGTCTTCAGGCACTTATGAGTTCCCTGTTCTATTATCCAGGGGTCTTGCAAGAGAGGCCTCCCTCGTTACTTCGAGCTCCAAAAGATACGTGACAGGCAGAGCCATTCGCACTGCGACATTGCATGTACATTCAGTCTCTGCAAGAGGGAAAAACAAATGTTATTAGCATATTTTCTTTCCAGATTGAATGTCCTTTTAAGTAAATACTGCATTATGGCCACTAGATGGAGTTTAGGAGCCTAGGAAATGAATACTTGTTTCCTCAGCTCCTCAGCTCCATCTAGTGGTCATAATGTGGTATTTACCTGAAAATGCATTCAATTTGGAAAGAAAACATGCTAATAACAATAATTTTTGCCTCTGTACATCCAGTTTTCACAGGACAAATGGCACTTCTATTTTCTTTATTTAAATACAGCACTAAGAGATTTTCCTGTGGGGCTGAATGAGAAAAAAAGCTAAATTCCCTCATCCGCTGGGCTATTTTATTCTGACAGCAGCGGAAATTTGACCAGTGTGTGAACAGCTTAATTTTAATGTAAAATAATAAATCCTATTATTTTCTAACTGGAAGCAGTAGCAATGGCATAGCTCTGCACAGTAGAACTTAACCTAACTTGTGTCTACTATGTATATATGATTACTCGATGATTACTGTTATTTTCTTTTCATTGGTTAAGTTTACTTTTGTTTGCAACATACGTATGAATCCACTGCATGGGGGATTCATATGTATGTATCCCTTTTAGTAATACACACTAAAACTAGTGAGAAAATAATTGCCGGTAACAAAGTGCACGGCTGAGTGCTCAGATTTTGCAGACATGCTTCACTAACCTCCTAATAAACTATGAATCAAACGTATAATTTGTGTCATTGAACTTAAAGAACCTCTGTTAACTAGATATCACATGTCCTATGACCTTCATTGTAGTCTGAAGGACTTGATTACAGCAGGGAAGGCAAGGGAACTGCAGCTTTTATGTAAGGCTTGTCAAAGTGCTCCTGATATTTTTTTTTATTTACGTAATTGCCCCAGAAAAAGAAGAAAATATAGCATCTGTATCATATATTCTACATACATAATATCTATTTCATTTAAGGGAGGTTCTGATCCCATATTATCTTTTTAAAATAATGACAAATAGATTCTATTGTACAGAATAAAATGTTGGTATGTCCCATCCTTCATAAAAATTAGAAAGAAAAGCTTTATAGTCATTTTCTATATTTGTTCTAAGGGGACATATTTAAAAGTCACGTGGAGAAGGCTTAGGCAGAGCACTTATATAATAAATTCTGCCATCGTACAGTCATCAGCAGTGTTGACTGTAATTGAAAATTAATGTGCACGTAAAGGGAACCTGTATTAAAGTGAAATTAAACTCATTCCTCCTCACAGCCGATGCTGAGTCAGTGACAGGTCAGCAGCTGCTGTGGAAGAGGAGGTTGGGCCCGGCAGACGTGGAGGAGGCTGACAGGTTTAGAGGTGTGCAAGGGTGTGACCAGCCCACCTGAGACCCTGCAGAGCCCACCACAGAGATGAGGGGGGGGGGCGGGCTCATACAAAACACTGAGACCTTCACCCTAAATATTTGAATTCATGAAAGTCATAAAAGTCTATGCAAAGACTGACTTTCATGTGCCATTTCTGGCAGTTCAGCAAGTTATATTGGGATACCATTCAGAATGAAGGTCACTGAAACACTGGCCGTAATCTCCCATTCAGTAATGACAAAATGCTTCATGTCCAAGCATTCTTGCATTGGTAAAATATTCCTTGGATTGGTATAATCTGCCCATGTTAGATTCACAGGGAGTTCATAGAATCCTGCTCAAAATCTGAAAAACTTAACTTAGCAGCAAACCCTTTTATTAGATAGTTTTAGGTAGTCTCAGGAATATTTGCGAGCATTTGAACAGGCAGCAGATAGAAACAGACTGGGCAGGTTTTCTCTTGCAATCGAAATTAAAATGTATTATATAAAAGACAATAGCCACAAATAGTGCACAGTGGCTGGACAGTGCAGTTGGAGCTGCAAATAAAAGCTATACAATAACCAGTCTGAGCCCAATTTTATCCAAGCTCTTTTTGCTGCAATTCCTCCCATATATCTAGTGGAAATTTCTTGGCCTAGGTTGCCTTATAAAGATATTTTTAAAATTTTATTTTCATGTATTTAGATTTTTTTATGTTTATGCTTTCTGTATTTTTGGTATTGATGTGGTGATTGGGGTGCAGACAGCAGAGGCCAGGCACATCTGAACTTACTGCTTTGCCAGCATGATCTTTCTGCTCCCAGGTGCTCAACAGCCAGTATTTTTATGCATTTTTTATATTTATTTAATTAAAATCACTGGATCTGCATGAGGAAAACCAAAAACATGTGCTGGCCACCCATCAAAAATGCAAGGGAAGTGCAGGTCGCAGAGTATGGAGGGGGGATCAGATGCCATAATCCTACGGCTATAGGCTGTCCACCCTTTATCAAATCATAAACATCCAAAAAATTATGACAGCCAAGAATAACGTGAAAGGTAGAGGTGCCATATGGAGGTTTAGTGGGAGGAGAAACTTGATAATGTGGCCCTTTCCTTCTGTTCCCGCTTCTTTCTCCTTTCTACTTCTGCCTTCATCTCCTCCTCTTTCACCTCTTCCTCTTTTCCTTTTTATTCTTCCCCTATGTGATTATTGCATGGGGTAGGCCTTTTTTTGAGTGAGAGGCTCATTTTAACTCTCCTTGTTCCTTCCTTCCCTTCCTCCCTCCCTCCCTCTCTCCCACTACCAAATTGTCCAAGGTACACATCATTTTTCTACCTATAGTACATTCAGTAATGGTTTACATCTACTTTAACAGACCTGCCAGTGCCTACAAGCCCTACACTAATCTCTCCCTATCAACATTATCAACAGCATTCCTTATTCTTTCCCTATCACAACTAGAGCACATTGTCAGTATGGTTACTGTGATCTCAGCCTTTCATAGTGAGGGACGGTCTTATCAAAATGCCCCCTTATTGATGCTTCCAAGCTAGCTGACTTATGTTCAAGGGCCAGGCAGTGCATTATGGTTACAAAGAATATGAACTGGTGATATCCCACATACAGTATTTCGAAGTTGGTGAACCCCCAACCTCATCCCTACTGGCTACATAACTCATTCTTGGGTTCAATTTGTGGAGTAAATCTCTCTTAAAGTCTTACGGATTAACATTGAGATTCATTATAATACTAGAGCATGATTTTTTTTTATTTCTGATTTTCTAAACTTGTTTTCCTTTTTATTCATTTTTTATAATTCTTTTAGTGTCCCATTAAAAAAAGAGCAAAAACCTTTTAGTTTATTTGTGAATAACTTTATAATGCTTTGTACCAAAATAAAATATATATTTTTTTAAACAGGACAAATTATAGAACAAAATGTATACTTTTTAAATTAACACTGATAAAAGTTATGAATATAATAATTCTTGTGTATCAGGATATTAAATCAGGGCTATCCATAAAGCGCGGATCCACATCTTTTACTAAATTACTTTTATTACTTGGGTAATTATAATGTTTTTGTTGAACAAACAGTCCAAAGCAGAAATGTAAATAGGTGGTGGTTAGGTCCCCCCCCCCCCAAAAAAAACCCCCAAAAATTGCTTCAAAACAAATTTTATGCAAATTTTGCCTAAGCAGCTCAATGTGCATAATTAAGTTTCCACTTTGGCAGAATCAGTAGTTTTGCTGCAAAATCAGTTTTGCCGTAATCAATCTCCTCATCCCTAGCCATAGCGCAAGGGCAATTTTTGGTTGCGCACCAGTACTATTGCTGATTTGGCCACATAGTAGAGCTCTTTCTAGTTATAAAATGCCAGCACATCACATAAAAAAAACAAAAAACAAATACATGATATCACTAAATACTTTTCCTGTAGATCTTTCTAAGAATCAACAAAGTAATTGTGAACAATGTAGACTTTCTTGCGTGTCTGGCTAATCTTTGTTTGTCTAAGGAATACAGGTAAGTAAACAGCTAATGCAAACAAAAAGGACAAAGTTTATTTATTTTTTCTCATGAATTCTACTACAGCAAGGCTATACATTTGCAAGGCATAATATCAAAGATAAGGTAGATTACACCTTTTACTGGCCTATACTCTATTTTGTTGGAGACAAAATGTTAAAGAAGAAATTCATGTTAATGAAATGTAACTGCTTCACATAGCTTAAAAATAATGAAAAATCATTCAAGCTCCTATGTTCTGCAAAAAAACAAAAACAGTAAATTTACTGTGAATGCACATACCAGTTACTGAAGTGTTGGAACAAAATATCACAGTTTATTAGAATTTTACAGAAATACTTCAAGAAATACTTACATAGCATCTGCCATAGGCTAGTTAAATACATTGATAATGCTTGGTAGCAGTGATGGGCCGAACACCCCCGTGTTCGGTTCATATTCATAACGGCCGAAAAGTTTGAATACGAACTCAAACCTAATGCAAGTCAATGGGGGTCGAACTTTCAAAAATGATTGTCCCCTTTAAGAGGGCTTATATGCAAGTTATTGGCCCTAAAAAGTGTATGGGGATCTGGGTACTGCCCTGGGGCACAGGAATCAATGACCCCCCCAGTGATGTTAACATCACTTAAAGGGTAAGAAGGGTACCCTTAAGGTCTGGTAGGAATATTTAGGAGGGATACTGTGTACAAAAAAAGTGTGTGGGGTTCCCCCTTAAAGTCATACCAGGCCCTTAAGGTCTGGTAGGAATTTTAAGGAGGAACCCCACCCCCTAAAATGGGAGGAAAAAAGCCTTCATCTCACGGCTGGCTTCGGCCACTTGCAATGACAGATCAGCGTCCCCTGATCTGTCATTACAATGAGAACTCGGCAGAGCCGCAGTGATATATCACGGTGGCTCCGCCGAGTTCTCAGTTTGTAATGACAGTTCAGCGTCCCCTGGTTACCTAGTAACCAGGGGACGCTGATCTGTCATTACCATGAGAGCTCAGCAGAGCCGGCTTTGATATCACCGCTGGCTCTGCTAAACTCTCATTGTAATGACAGCTGGTCCCAGCCAATAGAAAACAGTTGGGCGGAGCTAGCTGTCACTACTAGCCCCGCCCAATCGTTTTCTAATTTTTTCTACTTTTTAAAATGTTTTTATATTCTGCTCGGTACCACAGAGGGTACTGAGCGGCATTCGGCTATTCACTCACTGCTGTTCGGCCCCTTTGAGAATAGGCCAAAGAGCAGCGAGTAGTTTGCCAGAGGTTCGGCTCAGCCAATCCAGATGTTGGATCAGCTGAGTCGAACTCCTTCTGCACTTCAGGTCGGCCGAACAGGCTGGGCATGTTCGGCTGATGCGAACCCAGCCGAAGCAAGCCGATGCAGGGCTGATTTCAGCCGATGTACAGCTGAAATCAGCTGTACAAGCCTGAAGTGAATAGCCGAACAGCGTTGGGCTCACTTCACTTCGGGTCGGTTATTCACTCAGCTGCCTACAGCAGCTTTTTTAATAACCCCCTAAATACATTACATGTATTTGTTTTGGGGGGTTCTTACCAAAGAAATGTAGCAGAATGCATTTTGACCAAACGTTATGAAGAAAGTTTATTTGTTACGTATGTTTTTTTAACAGAAAGTATGGCAAACCATTTCCTTTTAAAAAATATAGTAAAAAATAAAAAAAAAGGTTAATACCACCAAGAGAAAGCTCTATCAGTTAAAAAAACAAGATATAAAATTATTTTGGGGAAAGTGTTGCATGACAGAGTAATTGTCAAACTATTACAACACTAAAAACTGAAAAATGGCCTGAAAAGGAAGGGGGTGTAACATGCTGGCATTGAGGTGGTTAAATAAACACACCAGGTTTGGTTATAGTGCACCAGATATAGCATGTATTTGTATTCTCAAAATTATGTTACTTATTTAAACATATTTGCTTACACATGCTGTGATGTCCTGCAGACATCCTTCAGTAAACAATTTGTCTGTTTGCTAAAATTAAATGTCAGTTTAACTAGCTATACTTCATATTCCTTTCATGTTCATCACTTTCCCATTTTAATTGTTGGTTGGGATTTATTAATTTTGGAATCTCTGCTAAACCTATAGTCCAGGATGAGCCAGAACACCATATGGAAAACCAGATGGTTTACTGTAATTTTATATAATGAATTCTCAATATGAAATAAGTGATAAACATAATTATCATTCTTTTACATATTTGTTGGATGGCTTTTGTGTATTTATTTCCACAGAGAGATAAATGAATGCAGCAAAGTAACTAAAGGTCACCAAAGTCAAATCATTAGTGCAATTTGTTGCAAAGTGCATAATGAGACTTGGTGAGAAATATAAAACAGTGGTCTCAATAATTTGTTATATTCACAAAGGTGATTGAGTATGAATATAGGGGTGTAGGCAGCAAAAGCAATCACTTGGTAGATTAAAAGCAAATAACTTGCAGAGATATAGGTGAGAGTGACATTGGATGGTTTAAAATGAATGATTATTAGAGCTGAACAAACAAACAGAATTTGTAATTTTGCCCAGCCAACCCTAAGATTCACGCAGCCATGCCAGAGAGCACAGTAAAATTGTTGGCCTCTTTTCTTTTTTTTTTACTGTAGTTAGGCAATGCAAAGTCACCCTCTTGCCCCTAGCCTCTAATTGGACACCGAAGTAGGAGCAATAGATGAAATTGATGAAGACGCCTTTCTCTTATCTATTCCTGTTAGCATGTCCCTTTTACATATGTAGGCAGCAAAGTCTGATTGACTTTGTTGGATGGATATAAATATATATATATATGTGTATATATATATATATATATACCGTGTTTCCCCGAAAATAAGACACTGTCTTATATTTTTTGGGGCTCAAAAAAACACACTAGGTCTTATTTTCGGGGTAGTTCTTTTTTTTTATTTTTTATGTACAATCCACACTTATTCATGTACAACAGTCTACATGTATTCATGTACAAAAATATGGTGATCAGGGCAATCAGGGGTGCCGTACCTTTCCAAGAGCAATTTGCTAACCAATCGCTGGCCAGAATGAGCGAAGCGCACTTTCATTATGGATTCCCCATAGGCGGAGTGCATGTGGTATCACTCCGCCTGTGACAGGAGCCGGCACTATAGAGGTGCCGCCTCGCTTCCTCTAGCGCTGGCTTCGTTGGCACCGCTGATTCTCTCCCGCGGCTCTTCAGGTTCTCCCTTATGCCACCACCGGCCCTGGGAATGGTCACAACTAGGTCTTATTTTTGGGGTAGGTCTTATATTTTAGCAATTCACAAAAATAGTACTAGGTCTTATTTTGGGGGTAGGTCTTATTTTCGGGGAAACAGGGGTATCACATCATTCCTATTCCACAGAATGTTGTTATACATCCATTGGGCCAAGTAGAGTAGCTTGTAATGGCGATTCTGCCAGGCTTGACTGTTGAGATCATTTTTTCCAGAAAAATTGTGATATACTTTAAAGTGTATTAAGAGCATTTTTTTGTTTTAGATAGTGTAGGGAAGGGTCTTTCACCCTTTTTATTTGTTATTGCAACCATTGTTATTGAGACAGAAAGTGAGATGAAATCCAAAAATGTATGGTTGTCATCAGAGCAGACCAGAGTGAAATTTACAGGGACACCGGTTCCTGTGACCTCTCCCTAAGATGATAATCTTCCTAGCAGGACATCAGTAGCAAAACATAACTTTATAAGGATTTTACGAAAAAAGACCTTCCATACGAAAAAACGAAAAAAAAAAAAGTTAGCCGTACATGCAATTTAAGCAGAAAATATTGAACTCGTTAAATACGGTTTAACTGATTCTATTTCACTGTACCTGGCTAATTCCAGAAATAACTCGTTTAATATACTGTTTGGATGGCCAGTGGTGTTGCAGTGAAGTCCAAAAGGACAAACACATACATGGGGATACAGAAGTTTCCACATTAAGGACTTGGCGGACAGTGGTAGATGAGGATCATCCTTTCTACTGCTTATCATCTGAGCTCCTCTGCAGAAGATATAAATACCAAAAGTATTACCAACCCATTACATGTTTTGGAATAGGACTGGATTCATTGGTGCTAGTGATGTCACAGAATTGATGTCAGAGGTTCTGGTATTGACAGGGCCCACTTGAAGGAAAGGGAATTGTGAGGGGAGAGATTTGGAAGAGAAAAAGTATAAAAAAGGCAAATTATGTCCAAGTAGTAAAGTGACATGAAGACATGCACATATGTAGAGCAGTGATGTCCACTTAAGGGAAAGGAGGGCTCAAACTATTTTTTTTGCTCTTTGATTTTCTGCAGTCTATGCCCTTCACTGCTAGCAGATTGAATCTAAGTAGAGTGAGATTTTTCTAATCTCCACTCCCAAACTAAAATGCGGAGATATAAACAATCAGATAATGTACTAAGGAGATTCTTAAAAGGAAACAACATTCATGACAGCTTCCCAGCACATTCATACCCCAATCTGACCAATGGCCTCTTTCTGCACAGCAAATCAGAGACGGTCTTAATTACCGACAGTTTCCTAATCTGTGTACTGGAGATAATTCTTAATTCTTATTTCATAATTTAATTCTGTCTCAGCCATAGCGACAGGTTCTTAACTTTGTGGTAATATGAACTGCCTGAATCTGACACACATGTCTGAACTGCAACTGAAACTGAAAGGCTTTCAGGAAGAAGCGAAAGGTTGTTTTTAAAGGGAACATAGTGCCAGAAATGTGGTGTACATGCTTTATTGAATTCCCCCCATGCTATGAACAAGCCATTACTAATTTGTCTTGTGAAACAAATCATTAAAGGGAAATGCTACTTTAAAAAAATTACATTTCCATTTAAAACTGCAGCTGCTGTAATGTTCTAAAACTGTCAAAACTGTCAAAAAATGTAATACAATATGGCAACCTGGAGGCATTGCGTACACAGTTGTTGTCACACCCAGAAATGTCACTGCTGGGCGCCGGTCTGTGCAACTTCGGTGACAGCTGTCATCGTTACAGGAGGCGGAGCTCTCCTCCCACACTTTCCGGCTCTGCCTCCTGTATCAGAATGGAGATTGGTGAGTGGAGCAGAGTGATGTGATCTGTCACAGGAGGCGGAGCTCTCCTCCCCCACCACCCGCTTTGCCCTCTGTGACAGCCAATTTGAGATGGAGAGCGGTATATCAGCTGATCGTTGAGTATTTGTAAACAACTGGACATTGTATGCCTACTATGTCCCAGTTATGAATGAATGGGAAGGGATCTATATCACTTAATGTTCATTCATGATTGTGGACGTAGTAACTTACACTATATCCACAATGTATGAATGGACAGGAACTCTCACTATAGAGGCTTCCTGTTCATTCATCACAGGGGCTGCAGAAAAAGAGATTGTGTCCTCAATCTCTTTTTCTATTTTAAAAGGGAGATATCAGGGGTCTGTTTAGACCCCTGATATTTCCTTAGAGCCCCCAGCATTAAAGTAAAATAAGAAAAATAAATAAAAATAACATAATTAGCAAATAATTTAACATTTTTTAAAAAGGTTGAAAAAAAAAGTAAATATAGGTTTTGGTATGACAAATGTTTTATTTTCGGTCTCAAAACTCAATTTTAGTGCATCACTATTAATTACTACTAAAGGGAGGCAGACACTGCAACTTTCCTCATAACAACACGGAAAGCCCACTAGCTGATTATAATGAACCCAGACCTTCCCATTCAGGAATCAGTTTGTAAATGGTGGAGCTAACTGCTATATCTTCAGAACAGAAGCAGGCAAGAAGCTGCAACAAAGTTTGTTAAAATTCTTGCAATGCAAAAAGATCACCAAGAGAGCATTGCCTTTTTCCCCCTCAATTTGTGTCTGTGTGTGTATATTGCTCAGATCAGTTTAAAACTTGCAAAAATAAGAGGTGCACATGGTTAGGGCTATTTACAAATCAATGCAAAGGGGGTCCTGAGCACAGTTACAAGCTGGCCTGCAAAATGAAAAAAAAAAAAAATGCAGTATCAAGGCATGACTTTTATAGCTAAGGCTGTCATGGACTCTAACAAGATCTAAACACCTGAGTGTAAAATATACTTAAAACTGATTAAAAGTGAACTCCTGCTAAATACTTCACTAAATCCTGCATCCCTTTCCTTTCTCAAAATGTTTCTATACTGTGGAAGAACAAAAGGATACGATGAGGTCAAATCTGATTTACATATAGTTATACTAGCTGAGTTCATGAAAGGTTATGTAAAAAAAAAAAAAGCTAAATAATTATATGCCCTGACGAAATTTAAAATCATTTGTTTTTGTTACAGGCCCAATAAGCAGTATTCTGGTAAACAAGTATGGGAGCCGTCCAGTTGTAATAGCAGGGGGATTACTATGCTCCTCGGGAATGATTGCTGCTTCATTTTGCAACAGTGTCCTTCAGTTATACATTTGTATTGGAGTCATTGGTGGTAAGTACCAACATTCTACTGATTCTAGTGCTTCTGCTGTTGCTGCTGTTACCACTACCACTAAAGTCCTCCAATTTATACTACTACTGAAAGCATGTTTTGTTTTTTTTCTACAATTATAGTTATCATGTAAATGCAACACCATTAAGTATTCAATTAATTGTTTTTACTCTTTGTCACCATTCACTGTTTACAGAAATGCAATGAAATTAAGCAATCAATAAATGCTTGTAATTATTCATACAGAGGTAGAGAAGATGGAAAGTATTGTCACAATGATACCTTTTAGTGGCTCACTAAAGATATTAAAATGCTACAGGCTTTCAGAGCTTAAAAGCTTTTTTTCTCAGATGTGACAAAAAAGGAAAAAATAAGTAGCAAAATACAAAAATAAATACATATTTTTTTTATCTGTCATGAAACCTGAAGAAATAGTGTCAGAGCTCAGAAAGTTTGTATCTATTTAACATTATTAGTTAGTCATTTAACATTATTAGTTAGCCATTTAACATTATTAGTTAGCCAATTAATGGTATCACTGTGATAATAATTTTTCCCTTTACCTGTGTATTTATTAATCCTGTTTATCATGGCACACTAGTTATTTTGCTTGTAACTTTTTAAGTTTTCAAAAAGATGAATTGCAAGGATTAGCAAATTATAAAAAATAGCTTTATTTAATAAAGAAAAGCATGGACTTAATTTGAAAGTGCTCTAGGTCATGACAGCCGATAAGATTTATTAACGATGTCAGATCAGAGTTTTTACCTAGTTGTTGTGGGTTATTGCACTTTGCAGTTTGCTCTGTGGCCTATTCAATATAGCCAGAAAATGTTATGTATTCAACAGACAGCAGAAAATCTATTAATGTATATGAAATGCGTGCTCTTAAATAAGTTGCGTGTATTCAGAAAGTGTTAGTAGTTAGTAATTAATATTCAGAAAACTTTTCTTCAATCTGAGTTTGTGCCCTATTTATAAAGAGCAGTAAAACCAATAAAGATTTGATTTAAGTGCAAATTACCGTAAAAGTGGTAAATAATACATTACAATTCCAGGCAAGGCCCTTTTTCTATACAATGTTTTCTATACAAAGGATAAGAACGTTTAGGTTTTTTTGATGTCTGCGTTACCGCTGGGGAGATTCCAATTCACGTTGACCACATATGAAGGATAAGTACTCCAGAGCAGAATACTGTAAACAACTATAAAATCAAGCGCACTTTCAAACGCTTCTTCATTGCACTTAATCAGTACTTTTTTTTGTGTCCGTGTCTTTTCTGGAGAGATTTTGCAACACTTCCTGTTTCTAAAGAGAAGCTCTTTTTCTGTTTCTAATTTAAATTTGAGAGAGAGCTGACTTGAAGACTGCAACCTTTTGTACATTTTAGCACAGCACAGTAAAGCCTTCTACTGTAAAAAAAGAAGGCATTCACATGTCTCATTCCATCACATATCCCCAAAATAAAATAATGATTCCTCATTTCAGGACAGTTAAACCCTTCTGTTTTACTGTGCTACACACTGATGATGGCTTTTTTGATTGTTTTAGACACTTCTCACCATATATTGTTATACTGTCCCAAGCCCTAATCCATAGAAGCTGTGGTTTCCATACATTGCCCTGATGATGGTCAAATAGCCTGAAATAGCTATATGCAGCTGTGTTAAGGGTATAGGGAGGAATAGGTTTTCTGTTAAGATTTTGTGGCTTTTTAAAATGTGTATTGTTTGTTAATTGTAAATTTTATTTTTAATTTGTTAGGGCAATTTAGGTGTTGATTTTCAGGTAGGTGAGGACTACCAGTTTTATTGATTACTTTAAATGTTAGTTTAAACGGTAAGGGTAGGTTAGTGGGAGAGACAGGTTAACTGTAAAAAAGACAGTAAATGTTAGGGAAAGGGATCATTTACACTCACTGGCTGCTTTAATAGGTACACTTCCTCAACTGCTTCTTAACACAAATATCTAATCAGCCAATCACATGGCAGTAACTCAATACACATAGGCCTATATGGTCAAGATGGTCTGCTGCAGTTCAAACCGAGCATCTGAATGGGGGAGAAAGGTGATTTAAGTGACTTTGAACATAGCATGATTGTTGGTGCCAGGCGGGCTGGTTTGAATATTTCAGCAACTGCTGATCTACTGGGATTTTCACCCACAACCATCTCTAGAGTTTGCAGAGAATGGTCTGAAAAGGAGAAAATATCCAGTGAGCGGCAGCTCTCTGGGCAAGAATACCTTGTTGATGCCAGAGGTCAGAGGAAAATGGTCAGACTGGTTCAAGCTGATAGAAAGGCAACAGTAACTCAGATAACCACTCGTTACATCCGAGGTATGCAGGAGAGCATCTCTGAACACCAACACATTGAACCTTGAAGCAGATGGGCTACAGCCACAGAAGACCACACCAAGTGCCACTTCTGTCAGCTAAGAACAGGAAACTGAGGCTACAGTTTGCAAGGGCTTACCTAAATTGTAAGATAGAAGATTGGAAAAACGTTGCCTGGTCTGATGAGTCTCAATTTCTGTTGCAACATGCGGATGGTCGGGTCAGAATTTGATGTGAACAACATGGAAGCATGGATCCATCCTGCCTTGTATAACGGTTCAGGCTGGTGGAGCTTCGCATCATCATCATGTGCAGCTGACAAATCTGCATCAACTCTGTGATGCTATCATGTCAGTATGGACCAAACTCTCTAAGGAATGTTTCCATCACCTTGTTGAATCAATGGCGCGAAGAATTAAAGCAGTTCTGAAGACAAAAGGGGTCCAACCCAGTACTAGCAAGGTGTACCTAATAAAGTGGCCAGTGAGTGTATTTCAGGGTAGGCAACCTTGACACTCCAATTGTTGTGGCTCTAAAAGTCCCAATAGGCATTGCAAGGCTCTGACAACTACGGGCATGACATCCAGAGGCAGATGTATGATGAGATTTGTGGTTTCACCCTGGCTGGAGTGCCGAAGTTGCCTAACCCTAATATATATTTTGCATATGTATATGAAATATAAATTACTTGTAAAATGCATCTATACTTCAAAACAATATAATATTAAGCATGTTGAACTAAAATAATGGTCAGAGAAATGTGCCGTACAACTTATATACCAAAAATACATTACTATTGATCACTGTCACATCTAAACGTTGAAAAGCAAGATACAAAAGTATATAAGTTGAAAAAGAGTGAAACACTCTACCTCCATTATAACTAGAGAAAAAAGCCAATATTTGCAACTAACAATTTGACTTTGTTCTTGTAACTTGCCATTGATTTACATTTGTTAATAATGCATCTCTGATTGACTAAGTTTTTTTTTTCTGTTGCAGGTTTTGGATTAGCATTTAATCTTCAGCCTTCTCTAACAATTATTGGAAAATACTTCTGCAAAAAACGGCCTATTGCAAATGGACTGGCTATGGCAGGAAGCCCAGTATTTTTAAGTACTTTAGCACCACTAAATCAGTTTCTTTTCAATAAATTTGGATGGAGAGGAAGTTTTTTAGTGTTAGGAGGACTGCTGTTAAATTGCTGTGTGGCTGGATCTCTCATGAGGCCCATTGGACCTAAAGCTATACAAAAAGATGAAGAGAAAGCAGAGAAGTTGACAGCATGTCAGAATATTAACAAATATCTAGATTTATCTCTTTTTAAACACAGGGGGTTTCTTATATATCTATCTGGGAATGTTATCATGTTCCTGGGCTTCTTTGCTCCAATTGTTTTCTTGGCACCATATGCCAAACACATGGGAATTGATGAGTATTCAGCTGCTTTTTTACTGTCTATATTGGCTTTTGTTGACATGGTAGCAAGACCTAGCATGGGAATGGTTGCAAACTCTAAGTATGTCCGTCCAAGGATACAATATTTTTTCAGTTTTGCAATTTTATATAATGGTATATGCCATATCATGTGCCCCTTTGCTAACGACTACACAGGATTAGTGATATACGCAATATTTTTTGGCTTTGCTTTTGGTATGGTAAGCAGTGTTCTCTTTGAAACGTTGACGGACCTAGTTGGAGCACCAAGATTCTCCAGTGCGGTTGGACTTGTAACCATTGTGGAATGTTGCCCAGTATTAATTGGACCTCCACTGGGAGGTAAGAATATTTACATTTTACTTTTAAAATAATTTCCATAGTATAAGAGTCTGCACTATCTTAATCTGCATATTATTCTAAAGAATGTCTTCTTCTTTCATGCTTACAAATTTCTCCTTTGTCCCACAGGGATTTTATATTGGTAAATGGTAAATTTAAGAATTGCTTTTTAAAAGCACCATTTTGGAGCCATCACTTTGGTGGTTTAACAATCCATTTTAATCTCAGGTGGTAATGCAACAAAAGTTGTAGTTAACTTTATGTCCTTTATTACACTGGTATTGAAAACTGTAAATAAATGTTTTAGTGAAAATAAATAATTTGAGAAAAATATATAGTAATATATATGCAAATAATGATTAGTGCACCATCCGCATCACATGCTCTCTAACTTAGGGGTTGAGCTTATAACACTAAATTAAGTGCCTAATATCTCCACACTAGCGCCATACTTAAGGTCTTCCGCTTGTTGAGAAACCTGAGTTTGATAAATAATGAAGAAAATTTCCATTTACAGTAGCATAACAACTACAAGATGGCTATGCACAAAAAGAAATCACTTTAAAAAGAAATGCATTACAAAAAATCACTGAAATATACAAGGTTTATGTCTGTACCCAATGGCAAATGTATGAAAGTGTCAAATTGGTTACTTGTGCATTATCAAGAAAAGGGCCACTGTGACATACAGACATGCAGGACATATTTAACATTGCTTCGTATATGATGGATTGATTCCACTGACAGCCAAGAGCTCTGTAATGGAGCTATACTCTGTGGCACTTTTGAAATACTAGACAATATTCTATAAATGTGTTAAGTCATGAGCCTATGATGTCCTGAAAGCCTACCTCTTTTTTTTACACAAGTCTTGCAGCCATAGCATGTATAAGGGACAAATGGAAGAGCAGCAATCCATCTCTTATCTTTAGAAACTTTAGTTCATATATCTGACTTTTTGTTTTTACTATATTCTGTTATATTTTTGTGTGTGTTTCTCTTATGTGTTATTGTATGTGAATGTTATCATTAAAATTGCAACAATAGGCCTGTTTTTCTAATTAATGCAATAACAGTTTCGGTGGGCATCCTCTTAATATTGTTCTTTCCCAATTATTTCCCATTTTAAATTTTTCCTAAATATTTCCTTATACTTATGAATATGCCGAGATGCAAAAAAACAACATAACTTGTAAAAGAAAATATAAATGAAGTACTACTGAATTGTATAGCCAAAAACTAACTAGCTTTATTTTTTCTTTCTTTTTTTTTTTTAGGCTGGTTGGTGGACATAACCGGAAACTACAAATACATGTACTTTGTATGCGGTGTAATTGTTATTGTAGCAAGTGTCTATTTGTTCATTGGGAACGCTATCAATTACAGATTACTGGCAAGAGAAAAGTTGGCAAATAAAACAGAAAATGCAGCAAAAGAGGCTGAAGCTTTGAACACCCCAAACTCGGTTGATGTAGTCAAAAAGCAATCCAATGAACAGACTAATTCATCTGAACGAGAAACTAGTATATAATCAGAACTTGTATTTATTGTTAGTATTTTAAAAAAGGTAATATGCAAGTATTATACAGAACTCAGAAAATGGTACTGTGAGCATTATGATGTAAAGACCTGCAGGCATCATGTACTGTAAATTACATTTGGTTATTTTAAGACAAAGTCAAATGGGAGCTTTAATTTTTTCATTTTGTAAAAAAAAAAAAAAAACTAACAAAAAACAAACTGTTTTAACACATAGAGGCATATTTATAAAGCAGTGAATGTGACATTCACAGGTGGTTAACCATGCCCTGAAATGTAAAATATATGCACCAGGAAGACTTACTTGCAGTAAATATTTGGTCAATGTCACATTCAGTGCCTTAAAAAAACACCCCCATACTTTACAATAGGTGACTACATTTCTTTGTTAGAGTTCTCTGTAATTAAAAAAAAATGCATCACTCTGAAATTACACAATACAGAGTATCACAACCTAATGTGGAGCTTAAGAAGTGTACTTCCCATCTCAAACATTTTTCCATTGAATTCTATTTTCACAAGTGCCTGACAGGAAGGGAGGTTCTCCATCAAACCCTAAAGTAACATAAGGTTTCTGCAGTGGAATATTTTAGAGTATAGCACTCTGAGTACCCATTGATCCTTGCCACTGACTATTTTTTGCCAATATAATTTCTCATTTATTAACAATAATGAATTATACCTTTTTAAAACCCATGGTGGGAATATGATTTTTTACCTAGGAAGAGTAAATCAGAAAAATAGCTCACTCTCACTTTTCGATTCTCCTGAATATATACATGTAGACCTGTTTTGATTGGCAGAATGTCAAGTAATTAAGGAATCCAGGTAATCATCATTTATTCTACAGAATTAACCAATCTTCATGCAAAAACGGAGGAGAATTAAAACCAAAATGTATTTGCCTGGTTTTCATTTGCTCATCACTATTTACTGCTGCTATGAATTTTTCTAATTTAGGCCACATTCACACTTGTGCACATATTGCAGTGTGTTTTCATATGTATATGCAGTTCATCGGCTCATGACTTGTCCTCAATGGCCTGAATTGGCTATTAATTTGTTAATGCACTCTGAAGAGCGTACAGTATGTGTGGAGCTGTAGTGTGCTGCTGCAGGAAAAATGTCAGGTGCATTTTTTTGTCCGGGGACTCACATTGAGGGACCATTAAGGTTTAATGGGCCAGTTTAAAGCAACAAACCAAATAAGTGTGCAGTTATTAATGGACCCCCAAAAAAGTTTCATTCAATCATAGTTCACTGATTTTGTTCCATCCAAAAATGTAAAACTACAGTTTGAAAAAAAAGAGATATTTTTTGTTGTAGTCATATTTTTTATTCAAAAGTATTTAAATTGTCATTACATTGTCAGTATAAAAATGCAGTCTTACATTTGCCTTTATTAGTTTATTGTTATAGTTGTAATAATATACATAGTTATAATACTTTTCTCCTAAGCCCTACCTAAATCACACCTAGAAAAGCTAATTTAGAACAAGCCCTTTTGTCTTGTATTCTCCTTCAAAACTCACAAAATGTAAAACAAAATTGGTACAAGAGAAGACGATTTTAACATGTAAATATGTGGTCGATAAATATTCAGCACTCGCCACTAGAAAACAATAATTATTAACCATTTTATTTGTGGTATAAATACATTATTAAAATAATGTATGTACACAGTAATGACTGTATAACGTGGGGTAGTAGCAAAAGAGCTGATCCCATAACTGTACTTTTAAGAATATTCCACGGTGAATTCAATTATTAAACAAAACTTGGCCAAATATAATATTTGACAACCACATTAGAATATATGCACATAGGAACTTCCAAACGGTCAAAGAGGCTTGTTTTTTTTTGTTCTTTTCTGCTCTTAGCAGCACTCTGTTGCATAAGCAGTGAGCATATGTTATTACCAATGTACTATGTGCATTGGAAAAGCACCTTATTTCAAAGTCATGTTCTTTATTTGAAAGAGCAAATCCACTCAAAGTGAATGTATGTATGTTTTAGAGGTATTGGGCTATATTTTAGTAGGTTTTTGTTAGTTCTCACTAATATCTGGGATCATTAAGGGGAGATCTCTTCCCAACCCAAGTATGTCTGTGACAGAATGGGACTTTTCAGCTTACCTATTGTTGTCACCAAAACAGAATAATTCTGCTTCACAATATATTTATTTTATATTGAAAAGCCAATGAAAAGCACACACTATTTTCTGTGTGTGAACTGCCATCTAGTGGATGCTTCATAAAAATTTACTGAGAACTCATCTCACAAGCTGTGATAGAAAGCTTGGCTCAAAAGCCCTATGAGGGATTACACCTATTACAATTCAATAAGAATCGGAAAACAACTTTGGCTGAAGTTGCTCTTTATTTTGAACATGCTTTTATAATATACTGTACAAGTCATCATTATTATTACACAGAGCTGCTAAAAAAGGCTAATTGTCAAAACATTTTGAAATGCTGATGGATCCTTTGAAATGATGCAGCTGACCTTAAAATTGTCCCCATGTACCATAAGCATGGAGTAAATGCTTTACTTTGCCCTAAGTTCGTGTTTAAGTGCAAATAATTAAAGACAATATAGGAAAAACATAGCAGGTGAATACTCTTACATATAAGACATGTCATGAAATTGCACTTTCTATTGACTTGAACATCAACGGAACAAGATTGTCATGAGTACATTCTTTTTGAAGGAATGTACAAATGGGCTAGGGGGCAATATTGCTGAGTTGAAACAGAGTTTAAAAAATAGGTTTGCCGAATTCCCACTGCATCCCTATTTAATTCCTATTTTATCTGAGAGTCTACTTTATCAATTCCAAAACTGAGGACAGGATTACCTTGTGACTGTTTGGCATATTTAGCTGTGGAACACAGTATATTATATTGGTCTGAAGATTATGATAATTATTATTTGAATTTACAACTAGTGGCAATGAATATATTCCTAATATGTCACAATATATAGAAACAACATAACAGTTAAAAAAAGCTGTCATTAAATAAATAAAATGCATTTCTTCTATGCAAATTACATTGCCTATTTTGAGATTATGGCATCAGTTTGCTGCAGGCAGGGAGTAGCAATTGCACAATTTCCTCTCCCCCAGTGATCAGACTGCAGCATTGTAACTTTTCAGTAGGTTAAAAATGAGAAGCTGCCTGTATAATACATGAACACAGATAGAATTGTCCTTCTTAATAGAAAAGCAGAAGAGGGCAATGTCAGGGGAAGTACTGTCATCTCTGTAAGAGGTAATGTCTAGAAGTGCTACACGAACACATTGCCCGGCATGAAACAAGGAAAAATATTTTAAACTAGAACATGTTGCAACAATACACTTAAATTTAGTTTAGCTTATACAAAAAGTACAACATATAAGTCCTATTTTAAAAATCTTTGCTACTTGTAGCTGACTAATACTAGATATAGGCTATGCAGTCAGTGTCTTCTAAGTCTGAAATAATAAAATGGCTGATAACATATAAAAACTGCATCTGACTACATCCTTTGATGTTTTACTTGTAATAATTAAACTGAATACGGCATAAACTACCATAGCCAGAGCATAAATTTAAACATGAAATAAGTGACAATGGCAATGAAGGCAGGAGCATGATTATAGTCATTTAGGAAAGACATTTTGATATTCAAATGTCCAAGCAATATATATATATTCAAATTTTTATATTCAAATTTTTTGAAAGGAATACCCATCCAGAGATGGAAATGTATTTCAGCTTAAAGTTACAATAAACTCAGGCGTTAAATCTTAAAAAAGCATTCAGGTACCATAACTAGTAACAGAAATGTAGGTTATTTGTGCATCACTCAGCTGTAGATCCTCAAATCATCTCTGAATTGGTGCTGACACTGTCCTTCCTTCTGGAGGGTGGCTACTTTTGTCCCCCATGGTCCTTGTGTGTGTTGTAAAGTAGCCACTGCTCCAAGCTCACTCCTGTGATGGAATACAATCTCAATACAAATCAGTAAACTATACATGAGACTGTAGTCCATCACGAGAGCCAGTCAGGAGTGGTGGCTACTTTACAACACACACAGGGACCATGGGTAATATAAAAAGTAGCTCCCCTCCAGAAGGAAGGACAATGTCAGCATGAATTCAGAGATGATTTGATGATCTACAGCCGAGTGGTAGACAAACAAGCTACATTTTTGTTAATGGTTAAGGTATGTGAATGCATTTTTAAGATTTAACTCCTGAGTTTAGTGTGACTTTAACTTTAACACTGATGCACTGATATCTCTATTAGAAAGCTGTTTTTTTTTTTACTATCATGGAACTCCAGGCAAATTATATACTTAGTTCACATTATAGTTCAAAGTATAATATTTCACTTTTTTCTCTGTAATTAAAAATATATAACATAAGTATGTAAAAAATGTAAACATACTACCTATAAATATGTAGCATTTTGTTAAGCACTTTTATCCAACATTTTAGAATATTTTTATGTTACCTAATGCATATCTGCCACAAACTTTCCTATAGAATTTGAGTTTACCTGGGCCCACTTAGGGCAGGTAATTAAGATCAGTGGGGAGCAATGGAAAACTAGGTGGGGGCTATCAGTGTGCACATATGCACTGGAACATATAGCTGTTCCTGATTTTTAGAACATTGTTTCTCCCAATTGCTTGCTGATATCTGATTTTTTTTTACCCCTGTCAGGTAAAACAGGCCTGCCAGTAAATGTTTGTATCTTTATTTGTTATCATATGGTCATTTATGGCCAGTCATTGGTTAGGGTCATTGGAGTGATTTTGATGTCAGTATTTTTTAATTGAACATTTCTGGGTTCAGATTTCTCTGTGTGATAGATAATAGAGGTATGGTTTATGTTACAAAATTGGACTGCACATAGCAGTTTTCTTCATCTGATGGCAATAGAGTCAGACTATCTTAAAATGTATCTAAACCTAAAAGCAAACATTTATTTTTATTTAAAAATATATATATATTGCAGCTTACCAATCCTTAAATGTGAGGGCTGAATTGTTTTTTCCTTTATTTATTTCCTTTTTTTCATTTATTTTCACCTGTCAGTTTGGTCAGTAATTCTGCTAATATTCAATTTCCTTAAACACAGACCAAGCTGGGCAGAAAAAGTGGCAGATAGAGGGTTGAGACAACCCATTTAACACTGACAGGGTGCATACAATGCTTCGCTCTTATTAATTTATATACAACTTTTATCACAAAAGGAGAAAACAACTGCTGCTTTAACTACTTAAAAAGCCTTAGCTGAAGTTTGAATTTAATTTGTTGTTCAAGTCAATCTAAGTTTGCTGGTGCATCTAATACTACGCTCTCCACAGTTTGACAATGCTGCTTCCCAAAGGTGACTCCATTATTCCTTCATAGTTTGGAGCCACCCTAAGACCGGAAGTGTGTTACTGGTTGGATCACCAGGTGAAAATAAATAATGATAAAAAATTACTAATGCAGTGACCACATTTATAGTGACAAAAAAATCAAGATAGAATTATTACTAGATTTATTAGTTGCAAAGTAAAAAGACAATATAGCAAATCACTGCCGATTACAAAAAGTTGACTATGTACTTTTGTCTTAATTTATTGAAAGGGGAAATGGTGTATATAAAATATTTCATATTGTAAAGTGTAAAATCTGTGTCACTGAAGATTACATAGATTTCTTGCCAGGAACTTATTTTACATGGAGCAGTTAGGGTAGCATTGTCTTATTCTTTATATCACACACAATGTAGTTTTCCACCTAACAACAAAGGCAATGCAATGCATACTATAAGCTACTATTTGAGAATGGTATTATTGAGAAAATACACTACCTTTTGTAGGAGCTTTACTGTAAACCGCTTTATAACAAATGCACTTTAAAAAAGTGATATAATAGAAAGCGTGTTCTGATCACTTAGGCTAATATTCTAACCAAATCTTGTGTACACTGATGCAGGAAACCCTTGTTCATTCTAAACATCCAGTCATTTTGTGAGTAAAAAATATACAATTGTCTTCTGAAACTTACTGGATGTTAAAAATGTACACAAAGTAATAAATGTACCTTGGGTGGCTTGGGAGAGGAATCTGCTTTCAAGTCTATGTTAAGCCAGTGCACCCCTATAAGCAGTAAAGCGAGTGACAGTTTAAAAAAGAATAATTAGTGGCAGCTTCTGGTTTCTAAATACTTATATATATTTAAACTCAGGTAAGTATGCAAGAACTACTGTCTTGAAGGTAATTTCTTCTTGATAAACAGATGTTCAATGTTTTAACTGCACTTTAGCAGATGCCCCTGTGCACTATTTTATTGATTCATTTCTGGAAGTCCTTTAACATAAAAGTGTAAACGGAAAGTTACAGTTAAACACATAAAGAAAATCTGTCACAAGATAAATGTATAGGCCACCGTTGTCAGCTTTTAAAGATGCTTGTTGCCTGGCTGTCATTCTACTCCACTGGCTTTAAGTCACCTGGGATAAGAATGCAGATAAGGAGTTTCAGTAAAAATAGTGAAGTTTTAGACAGCCTGGCAATTTTTTTAGTAGGTCAATAATAGCAGATGTCCTATGTGTCTGACTCCTTTGCTTCAATGTCACCAGCACAGATTAAACATTTTTGTCATTAGAAACACTTCAAACAAGTATAAACAATGCATTTTGTCTCTTTGTATATATGTTATAACTAACAAAACTGTGTATATTCATAAAACATTAATAATCAAATCACGTTCTAATGTTTGTAAAATTCAGATTGTGTAACAAAAGTTTGTAATGTAATCTTTGTAATGTACCATTTTGTGTCAGTGAATCTCAGCCTTATCAGGTTGCAATCACAGGTGCTATTTTGTTCATTTTCCACCTAGGTGGATTAAACATTGGTTTAACGTAATTTATTCTGTTTTTTTCACAAAACACAAACCACTGTTGCTTGCACATGGTAGTATTTGCTAAGGGCCCCTTCAGCGTCAATGTGTGGGTTGTTCCAGCACAACCACAATGCGAGTCAAGGCAATTTCCAGATGGGCTCAGTTCACACCTCCGCATTGCAGTGGTTTGTGCTGAAAAAAGGTACAGCATGCAGTACTTTTTTCAGTGCAGCACATTGCATTGCGGTTCAACCGCATTGCACCACTCTGTGCCCATAAATGTAATTTGTGACATTTCAATAAAGTTCTCACAAACAAAAGGGAACCGTGTGATGTGTCATGACTAAGCACATTAGGCACTGTTCCGGGCACACGCACACCAGCAGCCATGCGGTGTAGTGCAGCTGCTGGTAGGAATGGGTCCTTAGAACCCTAGAACCACAGATACACTCACACCCCTGCTTTATTGAAGGAGCAGAGTGTGTTCAGTTTCAAAGTGATTTTTTAGGTTTTATTTTTAAGGTGAACATTCACAGCTTGACCTCAGTGAAAGTCATCCAATCATGTGCTAACACACATTTTTTCTTCTATTTTCTTGCACATCATGGGGGATTTTTTGCAAAGTTAATTTTCATTTTGTTTAACCTCATCATTTTTCGTACAGCAAAAATTAATTTTAAACGTGAACTCTACTCTTTTAATAAATCAACCCCATTGTTTCTTCACCTATTTTTATACTTCGACCTCTGAGCTGTGGCAAGGTGTGATAAGCACTGTACTATAGGGTAGGGCTGAGAAGCACTGTTAGATGTTAAAAAATGATGTTATAAAATTGTTTCTGTATTACCAATAGGTGTTTGTGATATGGGATTGATTATAGATTGGCCTGATTTTTAAGAGCACTTTTGTTTAATTCCATCCAATATTTTCTCAGGAAATAGTATTTGATTAATTTAAGATATCATTTACATGTCGCTTGGGTTTTCTAAATACATAGATACCTATATATTAAAATTCCCTGCCTGTTTCCTCGCCTATTTTTAAATGCAGTTATCAGAGATTAACTATTAATATGTGTTATAATGTTTATAATGTCAATTAGTATATTTAGCTTGGCTGCAGATAGCAGATTATTATCAAGCCATCCAAAGGAAACAGGCTGGCAGGTATGTCAGTACTTCATTAGCAGCAATCAGATTTTACTAATTTTGCGCTCTGAATTCTAAGTACCACAAAATAAAAATAAATATTGTGTATGTAACTGTTTAAAATCTGTTTTACATTCTCTGTACTCTTGTCCTAAAGTGGTTTTCATATAATCAGCTGGTATTTTTTTGGACATGAAAATATTGCATTTATATTACTGCACATAAATCAATCTATACTATGCCAAAGGAACACATTACATGTGGAAATAAATGTCTATATGCACTTCTGGATTTATTGTTGTGATGTGACTATTTTACTGAAAATTGCTCATAGTGAGTGTCTGTAGCTTTCTAAAAATTCACAAATCATAATAAAAGGATATTCTTTTATGCCAAAGTACTGGTCATTCACATGCAGACATAATGCTGTGACTAGACATGAGTACACTTGATAAAATTTGCTGCTCCTCTCATTTACCCAATTGGACCGTACAGTACATTTCACGAAAGAAAAATCTGCTGCAAATATGTTTTTTTTTAAATACATATTTAAAATGGTTTTTTTTTTTATTATGGTATTACCTTGGTCAGCTAACTTTAAATACAGCACTTTGTAAAAGAAAACTTTTCATGTCTATCCTTAGAGGTGTTTTTGTTAATATAAATACATTTAAATGTAAGTTGTCAACCTAAAAGGGTCCATTCTCACACCAGCAAGTGCAACTATCAACCAACGAGTGTTTCAATGCATTGCAGTGCATGCTTTTTTAATTCCTTTTTTTAACTTTGTCTCAATTACACTTCAGCTTTGTCACATTGTGGCTCACTGTGTTGTGATAAAACGTATGCCCGTATCATCAATGCAGCACATTATGGTGAACAGGCCCTATACAAAGCAAGGCTTTTTTGGTTGTCTTTGCATTTGGACTGAATTAAGCAATGCTGCCTAATGCAGCCCAACAGGGTTGAAGTGAACAAACCCTAGGTGCTATGAGCAAGGCCTAGGCGTTGTTAACAGATGATAAAAAATTAATTTTTTTGGATCAGAAGATTAAAAAAACGACAGCAGGGTATATCATGGGAGACCTTTAAAAAAAAATTCCTGATGACAAAAAAATAGTAAATATAAAATAGTATTAAGTAAACATTGCAATATTTACTTAGTGTATGTAAACTCAAAATCCATGTTTCAGTATGTTTGGCACCATGTCTGGCTGTATATACATTTTTTGAGTAAGCAAACATAGTTTTTTTTTTTCCAGCGAGGCTACGATGAGAGGAAGGTATAATGGCATATAGATATGTTAAAAAGGATAGCGTGAGTCTGTTATTAAATAGGGATAGAGGGAGTAAGGTAAAAAAAATGGAAAACCGGTAGAGAGGAATGGTATCGGTATGGTTTTCCACCAAATATTAAATATTCAAGTTTTATGAAATAAAAAAGACAGCATTTTCCAGAGTAAAGAGAGAGGCACAACGTGGTTATAAATGAACAGTACAGCATCTAAGAGCTAATGAATTTTAACATGAAATGCATAATCAAGCTTAAATATTAGCTTGTGTAAAATGCAATATGCAGACAAGACAAGTAGGAGACTCTGTGATAGGATAAGAGATCACGTACTGTGTATGATATTAAATTGGAAAAAATTACTAGTGTAGCTAAACTTTGAGGACATGTACACAGTATTAATACACAGTAGATTCCTTGGTAGTACAAATAGTGGAGGGAGTTGAGAGAGGAGGAGAGACTAATGAGAGGAGGTGACAGAATGACTGTTATATCGGAGAGAAGTGTTTTGAATTTAGAGACAAGGGTATCCCGGGCAGGGACTAAATTTTGAGTGGCATGTTTCCTATTGTGAGTGATATGATTTGTTTTCACTCTTTCTCCCTTCAATTTCTTTTTCTTTTTGTCACTGGAAGTGTTCCCATTGGATTAATTACCCTTGCTCCTTGTTTCAGTGGTTACTTGAAATTTTGGATTTTCTCCCACTTGCAGTCCCAGTGACTATTTGCATCTGGACAAACAGAGATGGTGAATTTCCCTAGCGGGGACACAGATGATAATTAAAAGCTGACAGAGGTTCAAACCCTTCCTTACCAAAATGAAAAAATAAAAAATGGCTTTACATACACTTTAGCCATTCACCTGATACATATAAAAGGCAAAAAAGACTTCAAATAAAAATGTTTCATATGGCAGTTGGGCTAAGATTTGGATTCGGGTTGAACATCAGCAACTGGACAAACTTGCCAATTTCGACCAGTTCACTCTCCTGAATCCCTGGCTGCTAGAATGTAAACAAAGCAGTAGGGGATCCTGTGAAATATCATTGAATCCATATGTTCATTACCATATTTGTTCAATGATGTCACCCAGGGTGTCTGGGCTGTTGTTTACAATACAGCAGCACCGGGTATTTTTAAATTTTACTTTATGTAGTGTGGTGGGTCATCATGGTGGCGGGGAAACATCGTTGGTTGACATCATGATTGGCAATGTATCTGCATCACTGGACAATGTGATTGAAGATGGATTTACATCAGAGGACATCTTTTACATATTTGTGACATGATTGAACTTCTCAAGGTCTTAGATGATGTCTTGGTTTCTCCAGATGTTATTTTATTTGGCATTGATGTTGAAGCCCTCTATTCTAGTATGCCCCATGGGAGAGGTCTAGAGGTGGTAGGTTCTTTTTTGTATACCCAGAGGAGATCCACTTGGACCTTTAATAAGTTTCTACTGAGACTTTTACATCCGATTCTAACTTCAAACATCTTTTTGTTCAATTGTACCCACTACCTCCAGGTACAAGGTGTAGCTATGAGGACATGTTGTGCCACCTCATATGCCAACTTGTACCTGGAGGGGTGGGAACGTGAACTATTTAGCGATGAGACTCTTACAATGATGATGTCTTTATAATCTGGTCGGGCACTGTGGAACAACTGCAGGACTTGATATATTACTAACCAAATTTTACAGCCTTAAATTCACACTACATTTTCACTGGGAGGAGATCTCTTTCCTAGATACTACAGTCAGTAAGCAAATGAATGGTATTATTTCCACCACTCTTTGCGGTAAACCGACATCAGGTAAAACCATCTGCAATCAATCAAAAATAGCATTCCATGCTCTCAATATTCGAGATTGAGAAGAAATTGCCCAACTTCTATGGAGTTCAAATTACAGGCTGGACAATTACGTGATCGCCTATTGTTTAGGGGCTACTCTAAAACCATTCTAAAGAAAGCCTACAAGAAGGCATTAGGTAAAACTAGACAGGAATTTTCTAGTAACTGAAACTGTTAGGATTGTCACAAAGCATGCCAAACAACAAAAACCGTGTGGGTGTTGGAGGATGGGCTTTGTGTTTGGCAACCCCCATTTGATATAGTACATGCCCAGTGGCTAGTACACGCCCAGTTAGATTCCCTGCCCATCCCCACAATGCATGCTGGAGATGGGAGTGGCTGGACGTAGTTGTAGGGGGAAGCCGGTTTGGGAGGCGGTGATTGGTAATGCTTATGAGTGGAGTGCCTGGTCCTTGCTTTCATGCATGTGCACATTTACAGAACACTGGGTCCTTGCTATCGCATGTGTATGGGTTTGCTTGTGCATGCGCTAAAGACCTCCCTGATGGCGAGACGCCTCCAGCGTAATGGCGGGAGGTGCCGTTTCCAACGTTAGTGGATATAAAAGGTGCTACAGTGGAGCTACACTATTGCGAGAGACACGGCACAGATTTAGATGGACAGCAACATTAATTCTTTCAGGGAACCTTTTTCAGCAAAATCCTTTATGGACCCATCCGTGGAGATGTTTGATTAACTTTAGCCCTATCATTTTTCTCTATCACCATTAGGACTAGATGCTATTTATGACTGATATTGGGAATTTATACACTAATTGAATGTACATTGTGGATGAGAAGTTCATATAAAGGGTATAAAGTTTTTTTTAATCCATCTGGCTAGCATAACATGACAACAGCACCCATTTACATGGGTAAGTAAGGTGGCCAACCATTGATTATAACCCCACCTACCATACAATTACATAGTATCATCCCTGCTGATAATCTGCTGTCCATGTATGCTGCTCAGTACTGATTAGGTCATGCCAAGTGTGTCCGGACGCTGCCACCCACCCGTTTTTGACACATGTGTTCCCTGTTCTCTTGTTAACCATAGATGCATTCATACCAAACTCTGACCCATATGTATGTATATTTTGTATATCAACTTGAAATGTCTAATTGTACAATATTGCAATGATATTTTTGTACTACATTCCTTTGGGATCGATTATATCTGTGTATTTTTAGGGCATTCCCACCTCTTCTCCTGAGGAAGTGGTAATTACCACAGAAACGCATAGAGCAAGGTATTTATTACTGTGTATTCCACAAGGAACCTTATGGGTTATATATTAACTTAAGAATATGATATACAATTTATGGAGGGGTTATATATATCTTTTGGATATAGGCTCTTTTAGATGGATGTAGAGATTGGAGTTTTTGCTGCCTTTAAAAAACAATTTTTATGATCATTTTTTGTTTTTGTCCACTATTTTGTTCTTTTGTCTGCATACTTGAATATATTTAGGATGTGGCAAATTGGAATCATTCTCCATTAACAAAAAAATACTGTGTTTACATACATATGGATGTTTTCAGCAATTCACTAGCAGCATTTAAGTGTCCCTGTCTAGTGACCCTGACAAAGTTGGAGTGTCACTACTCTAAACTTAGTGGGCCCTATGCCCAGGACATTGTTTGCTACTGCTTGCTATTGGGAAGTGTTCTCCAGTAGATAGAGTCAGAAGATGTTTTAAGTTATAAATATTGATTTCACCCTGCCAATCACTAGGAGGCTTATGACAGTACTGCAGAGTGGGGAAAGAGATAAATATTCAGGGTGAGATAGAAGGGTCAATTTGCCTTCCTGGCTCTGCCTGGAAAGGAGGCCCACTATGAGGAGCCTTTTTTGCTCAGGCCTGTTGACTGGGTAGGCCTCATCAGCTTCAGAGTTCAGTCCCTATGGGCCTATGTTCAGGCCTGAAATATAGTATGGTGGCTAGAAAAGGGTACCACCTTCATAAAGCTTGCTCAGTCAAATACTGGTCTCATAAAGTCACAAATTGAGGAATTTGTGGTGTCAGCTTAAATACACACATTGGAAACCTAAATATACACCCTTGCCCAGTTTGAGGAACTGAAGACATTTTTCTTTTTAAGCGTTGGGATTATTGTTGCTGTTTGGGTGTTCTTTAAACCCAATCCCTGACAGAGTAGACATCAGTCATTTTGTCATTGAGGGTTTGGGGCAGCTGTAGACCAGAGCTCCTAGGAGGTCATTGCTACAGCAGTAAACACTCTCAGAGCTCTTCCTAATCTGTTATACCACTGTACAACACACTCTTATTGTATCTATGACTCCATGCAAATATAAATGTTTCAAGAAATGTCCAACAGTATTTAAGTGTACCCATAAACACTCTCAAGACTCTCCCTAATCTGCTGTACCACTGAACAACACACTGCTAGTGTATCTGTGACTCCAATGAAAAATAGAGACTTTTTAGCAATCAGCACCGGCATTATGACCTAACTTTCCCTCCAGTCTGTGAGTTTTCCTGATCTACCCCATGTCTGCTCCAACACAGTCAGAACAAAGGCTGTTGGGAACCCTAACTGTTTTTAGGGAGTGCACTATAAGAGGTGCCTTGGCGCGGCAGTGCGGCTTACACATCCTTTGCAGAAGACGTGTATCCAAACCTCTGTCATTGTCCTTAGTGGTGAGACAAGTTGTTTTACATGCTGGTTTGTGAGTGTGCCATGATGCCTCTTCTACTGTTCTATGGCACATAAGAAATCCTCAATGAATGTCCCTTCTCAGCCTCTTGACTACATTTCAGAGGCCACAAAGTACATGATTGGTAACTTGTTGCTATAGTGGTGAAAGGTCACAATAGTTTGCCATTTTCTTGAACTGCAAACAACTTGGGTTTGTGTTGAACTGATGGTCGGCTCAAAACTGAAGCTCATCTCTACTCAATAGTATAACAATAATAACATAATAATAACTTTGAAGTAGATATTTTTTCTAAATCTTAGCAGGAAAAAATGTGATTTTATTAGGAAGGAATAAAAGATACCCACTCTATTTACGTAAGACATAAAATATGCAACATTCTTATTACAGATTCATATAGCACATTTGCATAACAAGTTTTAAAAGAGCTAAAATTAATTCCAGAGACCATTTTAGGATACTAAGAAATATTTCTCTGTTTAAAGTCCAAATAAAGTAATGAGAAGATAAAAGAAAGTTGATTTGCAAGCTGTTTCTTTGTAGTTATATAGGGCATTCAAATTCATAGCAGTTACTTTCATCATCAAGGTATTTTCACAGTTTGTACATTTGAAAAAATACTGTTAAGATGTGAGTTTCATTTAAATTGCTGTGCCAATCTCCTTGTTTAAGTCTTTACTTTAAATGTCTACCAAAAACAGTCATTTCGTGTTGTTGAAAAGCTAAAAGGAGTTATTTTAATATTTTGTGCATATTATGATGAATTGTTGCGCAAAAGAAAGGTTTAAAGGAAACCTGTACTGACAGAAATACAAAGGCTGCTATTTCTGACTTCTCTTAAAAATATTAGTTGCCTGGCTGTCATTCTGATCCTCTGGCTTCTCAGCCACTTACCTAGAATATAGACGTGGACAAATTTGTTGGTACCCTTACAGCTTGCCTCCTGTATACCTGTATGCCTTTGGTATGCCATAGAGAAATCAAAGAAAGTGTGAAAAGAGTTAAATTATTGCTTATTCTACAACGATATTCTAAAATGGTCTGGACAGATTTGTAGGTACCGCTAGAAAAGATTATAAATTATTTGAGAAAAGTAGTCACTGCTGTTTGGCATTATTGTGTGCATCACACTGAACATGGAGCGGATAAAGCAAAGAAGACATTTTTTTAAGGAAATCAGAAAGAAAATGATGAAGGAATTTTAAGGTCCATGAGAGTTAAGTCAATCTCCCTGGACTGGGCCACAATAGGAAAATCAACCCCAGATTGAACATAAGGATAATACAAAAGGTAGACAAAGAATCAAGTAGAACTTTCAAAAAAATACAAGCTGAACTCCAAGGTCAAGATACATCAGTGTCTGATCGCACCATCTACTATTGTGAGGTGTCACCTGCACTCCTTACAGTGATTGGATCTTAATGGTAGTGGTGCTCATAGTGATTGCACGGATGACACTGTGTTTTAATAGAGTATTAATCTGTTGAAGGCACTGTGATAGTGTTTTGATCTGCTGCGGTTACTATGATAGAGTGTTCATCTGTTGGGGGACTGTGATATTGTATTAATCTGTTTGGGGCACCGTGATACAGTATTAATCTGTTGGAGGCACCGTGTCACTACAAATCTGCGAAAGTACTGCGAAACTATACTAATCTGTTGGGGGCTCTGTGATATTGTACCAATCTGTTGGGGAAACAGTGATTAAGTGCTAATCTGCATTGTGATACTGTAATAAACTGTTGGGGGCACTGTGACGCTGTGCTAGTGTATTATTCTTTTGTGGTACTGTGATACTGTACTAATCTGTTGGGGACACTGTGATACTGTGATAACGGCTGGTTGCTGTATAAACAGTAGCTAGAAAGTAAGTAAACAAATAGATCTTGCGTATCCTCATTAGAAAATAGCATCCCTTGATGCTATTTGGTGCATATCTTGCTCCTTGTATGCGCTCATTGACCACCCATTCAAGGGCAAATACTGCTATGCGAGATGTGAGCTAGTTGTCTGCTTGGAAGCCTGATCCTGGATCCAGAAAAACAACTGGTTACACTGAGGAACATTTGCAACATGTAATGGAGTTTAGATCTTACATATCAGGTGCTGGCTGGGGCCAGTATAGAGGAGGGTGGTCATATGGAGGTGCAGGATCCAAAGGTGGGTAGCTGGGTAACAGTTAGAAGATGGGGTAGAGGGAACAGTGTTAGAGAAGCTAGTCCTGAATTGTTAAATCCCAATAGATTTGTAAGGTTGCATGATGTTGGAGATATCAGTTCAGGGGAAGCATTACTGGAGCAAAATACCTACTCTAGCTGCCAGGGACATGACTGCTCCAGTATGGAGGGGAACAGGATCCTGAGCAAAAAAAGATGGATGTTGGTGGTAGGGGACTCAGTTATCAGGAAGGTAGACAGGGTAATCTGTTACGAAGACCATGATCTATCAACAGTATGTTGTTTACCGGGCGCTTGGGTTTGGCACATTGCAGATCACGTTGATAGATTGTTGGGTGGGACTGAGGAGGACCCAGCAGTCATGGTACACATCAGTACTAATGATACAGTTAGAGGAAGATGGAAAATCCTAGGAAAAGATTTAATAGAGTTAGGTAAGAGGACCTCCAGGGTGGTATGTAGGATAGTGGACAATATGCAGTACGGCAATAGGCCACTAGATGTTCCCATAGGACTCTGTAGAATAGAGTAGCTCTGTCCTGAGGAAGACTCAGTGTTCCAGGAGAGCTAATATATAGGGTGACGTGGGGGCGCCCGAGAGGAGAGTATAGAGAATGAGTAAAGTAAACTAGGATCGTGTGCAGAGTCTCTGGATAGAGACTGATTTCTTAAAAGGAGACTGGTCCATGGGAAAGACAGAACCAGACAGAACCAGGCCTATCATTATGTAGGGTTGGAGCGTTTCCCCAGTTTTCCCTGGAGGGGGAAGCAACAGAAGCGGGACTGTCTAAAATGGGATTCTATGGAATACTGAAAGTACTGCAAGCTGGTAGCATTTCTCTATTGGCCACCATCACCAGTCGTTGACTCAGAGCTGCACCTGGGTGTAATATCTCCTTAATGTTGCGAACCATAAAGAAATGTGCCGTCGTTCCCCCCTGGGGATGGCTGAAAACTTGTATTATATTTTTCAACAACCAACCCTAAGTAAAGCTTTAAAAAGACTATTCGAGTGGACTGGTTCTTCCTCTTCTAACCTCTGAGATGGAGGGGTTCTTCAAAGAGTGTGTTCGCACTGGACTGAGCCGTGGCTATAACCAACCTGAAGAGGGTATGTTGTGAATACGGGCTATGGCCGACCTGGGGTGCCCTCCATGGTTGCCTTTCTCTCTAAGGAGGAGGAAGAGCTGTGAGTCTGCCTAGGCGGTGGACACCATGAGGGCCCTGAGTACGCAGTATTACAAGTGTTGGAGTTGTTAGCACGAGGCCAGAGCCGAGGCCCCTGAGAGAAGGGGTGCCTGGTGTCGTATTGTAACACGGGGTTACACATAGCCATCACGAAGGGAATCACCCCAAAGAACCCCGCCTACATTTATTCTCTGAAATACTGCTGGTGCCACGAACCAGAGAGACAGTGGGAGAGACAGTGGGAGCTAAAAGAGCTAAACAAATGGTTGAAGAACTGGTGTAAACAGAGGGGTTTGGGTTCATGAAGATGCTTTGGCTCGGCAAAGCCGAACAAACAGCTGGAACAGGGAGAATGGTCCACCGAAACGCACTGAATCCCTGAAAGTTGTTAAAAGATAGACTTTTTAAAAAGCGTGTACTCCCCTTCCCTACACATTCACCAAATAGTAAAGAAAAGAGTAAATAACTTAATTTCATTATATCAATGGTCATTGACACCCTCGTTCCTTGTGGCTCTACAGTCAACATTGCAATGATGCTTCCTCCTGACTCAATATACTCGCAATATCTGTATACTTATATTACCTATGTGAGAAAACCTTTATGTATTGGACGGAATGCTCTATGTACTGCAACCAGATTCTGTCACTTGGCTGCATAACAAATGTGATCATTTATGTTCTATTATTGTTAATCCTATACTCATCTGTAAAACCAATAAAATACTTTGAAATTGAAAAGAGTAAATAAACACATTACACGGTGAAAAAGTATTTTATTTTAACAAAAAACACAAGAAAGGGGGCACACAGATGCAGATAAGTCCCCCTGCCCACAGACTCCCACAACCACCGGGCTAGGGTTGCAGGAAAGAGGCACTTGTCCTCATCGACATGGGAACAAGGTGCTTGCCTGGTGCCCCCTAACCTGGCAAAGAACCCTCTCAATGTCGAGGGCATGTGGCCTGGTATGGTGCAGGAGGGGTGCCAATGCGCTCCCCCCCTTCCTGCTCTGCCAGGCCACTGCTTGGATTAAGGGTCTGGAATGGAATTTTAGGGGGGACCCCACTTTTTTGTGCATTTTGTTTTACATCGGTGTCTCCCTAATATTGCTACTGGACCTAAAGGGTCTGGCATGAATTGGGGAAGGGACTCCATGCTTTTTTTAAATTTGTTTGCATCAACATTTTTTATTCTACTTCACTACCTCTGTGGCAGTGAACAGAATGACTGAACCGAAACAAGAGCCAACCATTCAGCAATTCACTCTCTGCTGTTTCATGCCTCGGAGAATAGGGGTGAACAGCAAGGAATGAGCTGCCGAATATTTGCTTCAGCCCATCCAGATGTTGCATCGGCTGAGGCGAACGCGCTCTTCCCTTTGGCTTGGCCAGTCGACCTTTGGCTGTCTAGCCATTCTGAAGGGAGGTGAAGTGAGCTGAATTCAGCCGATGCACAGCTAAATATAGCCGTACATGGTTGCAGTGAATAGCCGAAGAAGTTTGGGCTTTGTTTGGTTCGGCTCGGTTATTCATTTGGCTGCCTTCTGCAGCTTAGTGAATGACCCCTTGATTTTGAATGGGATGAAATCTTCCTGACAATAAACATGGAAGACAAATGGGAGTGCTTTAAGGCCATATTAAACAACAATATGCACCAGTGCATTGCATTAAATAATAAAAATGAAAAAAGCAAAAATTAAAAGAGTCAAAACTAGGGATGCCCCAACACCGATACTATGGCATTTTCATGAGTGCTTGTACTCGTGAATATGCCCCAATACTAAAGATTGATACTAGCCCCTTAAACTTTTAATCTTGCTAGGGACCTCAGGCAACCTGCTGGGGACCTCACCAATAACTGAGCCGAACCAGAGAGAGCCCAACCTCTTCAGCTATTCACTGCAAATATGTATGGCTATTTTTAGCTGTACATTGGCAGCATTCAGCTCACTTCACCTCCCTCCGGCTCGGCTTTGTAAACACGTATTTTGCAAATTCTGCTCATCAATTGTGTGTGAATGAAGCCTAATGCTGTTGGTGCATTGCAAATAAAAAAATAATGACTACACAAGTTCAGCACACAGGTGTGCGATGACGGAAATGCCACACTGCCATGTGTCTGAGTCTGAAAAAACACTGCCCCAGAGCACTTGAGATCACCACATTGTTACCTATGTTTTACAATTTATTTTTTTCAATACATTTTGCCCAGTGCATACATAAAATAAAAGGTGTATAATGTACCTTATAGCCCTTGACTACCCTGTGTGTAGACAGGAAAGGGTTAAAGCATTTATGTATGTTACTACAGTGAGTTTACATTCTGGCTAACCCAGAACACAAGGTGTATACAGTACCTGGTTCTATCAGTTAGTAACACAACTAGGGTTGACACTTGGCCACTATTTTTGTGGCACAGCCACTATTTTAGGTTAACTTGCTGGTGCTGGTATTGCAAAAAAATAATTTATATACACACTAACCCAATCAGTAGACACACAATCACTTGTACCAAATGTATTTTTGTATTCAATTGTGTAAATTGCATAATTATTATATTGTATATACATTATGTCTTGCATATATATAATTAGATTATACATTACATTACATTAAGGAAACCTAGGCTGAGTATTGGGTATAGCTAGAAAAAATCAAAACATTCTTACGGTTATAACATCATGGATATTTTTTATTAACAAATTGCTTTGGCAAGCCAAATTTGTTTGCATAAATTTCACTATTCTTTCTCCCCTGTTCCCATCTCTATATATTTTATTCCAAATCCAGCCACCATCATCTTTGTAAAATCTCCAAAATATGCCCCTTCCTAACCAATAAAGCCACAAAGCTACTAATACACTAACTTGTTATCTATCATCTCGACTATTGCAACTCCCTCCTCATTGGCCAACCTCTACACAGGCTATCCCCACCTTCAGTCTATCATGAATGCTGCTGCCAGACTCATCCACCTTGCCAACCGCTCAGTGTCTGCAACTCCCCTCTGTCAATCCCTCCACTGGCTTCCAATCACCCAAAGGATAACATTCTAAATATTAACAACCACTTAAAAAGCCATACACAACTCTGCCCTTGGCTATATCTCCAACCTCATCTCAAAGTATCACCCTAACTGCCCTCTCTGCTTCTCCCAAGACTTCCTGCTCTCTAGCTCCCTCGTCAACTCCTCCCATGCTCACCTCCAGGACTACTCTAGAGTCTCTCCCATCCTTTGGAACTCCCTACCTGTTATTGTGGCACAAATCAGTACAAAGGCAGCACAAACTAATGGTATGTTTTTATTCAGGTTTTACAAACATGGGCTGCCTACTTCACACAGCTACATGGGAAGCTACTGTGCAGGCACAGCCAGCACACAGAAGAATTTTGGGTTGGCATGTAAACAAACAGATCAATATAGCCCTGCATCTAGTGAAGGGATGGTGGGCTAGTTAGGTAAAAGGAATAAGAGCATTTTGTGTAAAAGAACAAGTCTTAAGGATCCTATAGCATGCGGTTTTTTCAATAATCACTTTATTATTTAGACACATAAGTACATTTGTTTTAGAAATATCTCAGCACTGTCACACTCTCCTGCGATAAGATAATCTTTTATACTGATTTTCAGATCAGTTCTTACATAGTGATAGACTCTAACACTTTTTCTATTTAACTTGTCTCTCGGAAAGAGACCATAGAAATAAATAATAAAAGGTCTATTACATGAAGAATCCAGCAATGATTCCACAAATCCAGGTAAATCATAGTGTTACTCAAGCAAAAAACTTCAAGCTCTCCATTTAGGCTCTAAAGCTTACAAGGGAAATATTTGGTACACCGCTGTATATTTGGAGTGTTTTCATTGTAGGGGTTAATTTATTTGTGCTCATTATTGAGCATAAAGTATAGCTCTTATTTGGCTGTATATTATAGCTCAATCTGCCATTAAAAGTCATAGTATGAACTCAGTGAGAATTTATGAAATGACCAGGATCGGGTCATTGCCAAGGGCACAAACAGCACAAGAAAGCAAATAACAACAAATTTGAGTCTTTGTCCAGAATGAATTGCTGCATTTTTTTCAGTCATGACATATTTAATTTCCCATTTTATGGCTAAAGACCGATAAAATCATGCCTGTTCCTTTCCACGTGTCATTAGAACTGTCTGAATCATCACTGTGAAATGTATTACTTGACAGTAGTCCTTTTTTTCAATAGTTTTAGTAATGGTGTATAATATTTTAATATAATAATAA
>NW_017306800.1:403440-449043 GCF_000935625.1 Nanorana parkeri | reverse complement strand
TATATATATATATAATTTAATATTAGACATTAATAAAAGTAAAAAATTCTACTTTTAATAATTTGTCACTAGTGGAATAGAAAAGCAATGCAAATAATGGTTTGTTTAACTCATTTTGTTAAAGATGTTCTAAATAATATTTTGTTATATTATTTGCCATAATACCCATGTTAATATAAATGGTAAAAATTACCTTGATGTATTTACATACAATAGTTCAGTGACATCCTCAGGTCAAGGTGAAGAGGGTAACATTGGTATGACACACACAAAAAATGGGGAGGAGAGTGCGCTGGCATAGTAAATGAGCAAGTAGGAAGGCAGCCTTGAGCAGTAATACCAATTGAAATAAAAAGCATAAAGGACAGGGTTAAGATTAGCAGTGGTCATGGTTAAAGAAGGATAGGGTTACCAAACAGTATAGGCCAATGTAGGTAAGTAAATAATAAATGAAGAAGATGAGGACAGTACTTAGCTGCAGGGACAGAGCAATCCTGCTCACCCAAGGAATTCAGCTCTATACAGTTGAGTCTCCTGACGCCTGCAGTTGTGAGGGGTGCCAACATGCGATGCTGAGCATGAAGGCATACTTGCACGATCTGGGTCTTTCCTCATAGATGATGTACTGGCAAAGTCAGGAGAAGACAAGTCAGGATGATCCAACATGTCTGGCCAGCAATCAGGCAGTTGGAAGAAGGCATACCACTCCGGAAGGGAAGGCTATGCAAATGAAGAACTTCACAGAATGCTGGAAGGTCCTCAGGGGTTCTGAGTAGAGCTGTGCATAGAAACCTGGAAGCTGAGAGACCAAAAGGGAATCACCAGTGGTATGGGATGTTCAAGTGTCTCAGTTCAGCCAGTAAAGGTCTGAGGACTCTGCGGTTTTGCAGTGTAATGGCCGACAGATTGACTTGGAAGATTTGTATCTCTGACTCATTATAGGTAAGTGTCTCCCTCTACCGCAAATTCCGTAAGATGTCTACCTTCAGCTGATAGCTCACCAGGCAACATATCATGAACCGTGGGGCTTCTGAATCTCTGAGATGTGGTCGTAGAGCTTGATGTGCCCATTCCAATTCTATTGGGGGGTCAATTCAGCACGTCATTAAAGATAGTTTGCAAGGCCTAATGAATACTGCTTGGTTTCACCGACTCCGTCAATCCACAAACTCTCAGATTTCTCCTTTGGCCCCAATTGTCCAAGTCTTCGAACTGTCTTTGCAAAGCAATGAAAGGAGGGTCATGTGTAGTCATCACTTATTGCACAGACCTCATCTCTATGGGTCGCAGCTTGTTCAACCACCACCAGACGGGTGGCCACGGCTTGGATGTCTGAGCAGCGAAAGCAATTTCAATTTCTGAGACCATCGAGAGGAGATCTAGACGCTGCAGTAGTTGGCTGATGTATGCAGGCACTCAGTCTTGAGACGCCATATCAGGCCCTATAGGTTCTGAGGCCTGACTTCTGGAGGATGGAAAACTGTCTGGATGCTCTGGGGATGAGAGCAAAACAGGGCTGGTATCAATCTTTGCGATGGAGCACCTAAGGCAGGTATTTGTAGCTCAATCTTCCACATTTGATCTGGTATTCGGGTTAGTTTCTCCCCACGTATCCTGGAGCTCAGGCAATGCAAGGCAATTTTCCCGCCTGCCAAGCCATGCTCCCTGTATTTACATCCATGTTTTGTGTTCCATATACAGCACAAATTGATATACTGTATATATATATATATCCTGCTCTTCTGTACTGAAAATGCTTATTCTGGTTTCACTGCACACTGTGAGCTGCTTACAGCATCATCTAGCCCTTTGCTCTTCAGCTTTATTGTCCCTGGCCCACCCATTTCATTTATTGGATTTTAGTTTTCTCAGTCATGGAGGCACATGTTGGCAATACCTAGGGCATTACCTAATGCCCTGGGAGGAGTTTTTTGCATAACTCCTCCAAAAAACATGAACCACTACCTGCATCAGGGCTGAGGGCTCTTGAGGGAAGTACTGAGGCAGGATTCTGTGATGTTTTCATAAAGCTATGTACAGCATCCTGCTAGCCCTTTCTGCTAGCACACAGCCCTGCTGAGACCGCACAGCCCTGGTGAGACCACACACAACCTTGCTGAGACTTCACAGCCCTGGTGAGATGTTGCACAAAGCCTGAATGAGACTGCACACAGCCCTGATGAGATTGCACAGCCCTGGTGAGATACCACGCCCAGCCCTAGTAAGATGCCGTACACAGCCTTGGTGAGAATGCATGCATCCCTGGTGAGAAAACATGCAGCCCTGGTGAGGCCGCATACAGCCCCGGTATGATCGCTTAGCCCTGCTGAGACCCCTAACAGCTCTGGTTAGACCCTGCACAGCCCCGGTGAGCAATGCAGAGTATCCAGCTTCATGTTATTCTGCATTACTGTGTGATTTATTGCTGGGATTTGTAGTCCTCTATAGTTGATGGTATTATTCTGCAATGATGCATAATGTATTGCTGGGATTTGCAGTACCTCTACAGCTTGTAGTCAGTGGCAGAACTACCAGGGGTGCAGCATTTGCAGCTGGGACCGAGCCCTGGTGCTCCACCTGTCCTAAAATCATTAGTCTGTGTTGTTTTAGAAAAACTGTCACAGTACTTCGAGTACTTGAGGAAAAGTATCGGTACTCATATTGGAAATGGAAAAAATGGTATTGGTGAATCCCTAATCTCCAGGGTGAATCTGACCAGACTGGGAACTGAAGGTGTGCTGACACCTTTTACTTACCGATCGCACCCTTACCTTGTATTGCCCGGGGGCCCCATGTGTTGTCAGTCTGCCCCTGCACCCTGCCCTAACATATTTTCACACAAGAACTGAGTCTGCTTTTCAAATTTTGGTTGAATGTGTAAGTGACTTGTTGGACCCAGCCAAGATAGCTAAACTCCCACATATGAATCACAGTTTACTCTGCCCCTGGAGGATACTTGACTGTTGTTCAGTTTTTACCAATGTTACTTTTTGTTCTAGTATTTCCATACCTATTATGCACCAAAGCTTCAAGAAACACTAGTTTGGGACCAGATTTTTCTGTACAGAAGCCTCTACTGTTTGACCGTAACCCTCTTTCTACCACATCGGGCCTTGATAAAGTAATTCCACAGAGTGATCAGGACCTCTTTATTATCATAGCATTTACAATGGAACTTCTATCTATTAACACCAGTGGCCTTGATAGCCCTTACACAAAAAGGAGGGAGGCAAGGAGGCTACAATGCAACATTGTCTGCATGCAGGGAATGCATTTCTACTCCCAAAAACAAGTTCACTCATAACCACTTTCCTTTCATCTTTATTACTAATGCCAATGTGAAAAAACAGGGAGTAATCATCGCTATCGGGGCTCTGTCTCCTTCCAGCTATGCTCAGTTCAAACAGACCCTAATGGTAGGTAGACATATAATCCTTGTGTGTGTGAGCTCAACAACATAACCTACACTAAGAGTAGAGAGACTCCAGCCCTCCAGCTGTGGTGAAACTACAAATCCCATCATGGATCTGCCTCTGGCAGTCATGCCCGTGGCTGTCATAATCTTGCAATGCCTAATGGGATTTGTAGTTGCACCACAGCTGGAGGGCCTACCCCTGACCTACATTATTGTCAACTTGTATGCTTCGAACACAAAACAAATCTCATTCCTTTCTAAATAATTCAGACTTATTCAAAGAGTTCAAAAGGAATGGCTATTACTTTGTGGTGACTTTAATTCCATACCACTCCATTCCATTCCTGATTGGATAGATCAACTATTAAAACCCTTCTGTGGCAATTTCTTCACTCTTTTCTGTATAAAACTATTTTTTTGACCCTTTGACACATGATTATATGCCTCGGAGCATGATTTTACACTAAATTCTACTGATCTTTATCTCACAGTCAAATGGGTTCTAACGAGAGTATCTAAAGTGGATGCCAATATTACAAGTTGGGAATATCCCCCCTTCACACTGCAAATTAAAGAAATGCATCATGACAAACCTACACACTTAAAGTGACATTAAACCCTCACATTTTTTAACATAAACCAATACTGTAATGTGTGCCTTACTGTAATCCATGGTAATTTCCCTTCTCCTTGCTGCTCTTCCTTTTAAATCCTTATATCTTCTCATGCTGGGGGAGAACTTCCCTTTGCAGCTGACTGCCTCTTCCTGTAGTGCTGGCTCAGGTTGTGAACCTGCACACAGACACCATGTATCCATTCCAGAGACAAGGCAGTCTGCTGCAAAACAGAAGTTCTGCCCAGCATGAGAAGAGATAGAGATTTAAAAGGAAGAACAGCAAAGAGAAGGGAAACAACCATGGATTACAGTAAGGGACACATTACAGTATTGTTTTATGTTAAAAAATATGAGGGTTTAATGTCACTTTAAGGTGCAATAATACTTTTCTGCTGTTCAATCCACTCTATCCACACTATCGCAAGGGGATATCTTCAATAATGTTTTCATTTGAATACATTGTCTATAAAAATGTATTTATTTTACGGCATACTCATAAGGATTTTATTAGAGGAATATTGATTTAATTAGCATCTAGGGAAAAAATAGAGGATGCAGAAGCTACATTGATTGCTTGACCAAATAAAAGAAAAATAGAAATATCACATAAAGTGACCCAGGACCCTCTTACTGCTGCCTAATTACTGCAGTGTAAAAAAGGTTACTTCTGTTCACTGATCATGAAGAATACCATAAACTAATGAGATTGAGCTACTGCTCACAGGGAAATAGAGCAAATAAATTATTAGCATCTTAGCTCAAGGCTTGCCAACTCAAAACCATAATCCCATTTTTGACCCATGCTAAAATCAGAGCTAAATTATATAACACACAAGATATAGCTAACACCTTTGGGGACTATTATAGCTCCTTATATGATTTCCAAAAGGTCTAACAGACCCCTCAACCCACACAAGCTTTGATAGACAAATTCCTACAGACTCTCAATTGATCCTTTATAGATAGCTATATGCTAAATCAACAAAAATAGTCCAATTTCAGATCTGGAGATAAAAGAAAGTAATAAAAATGTTGCCTAACAACAGGTTACCTGGTATTGACAGCTTTTCTGCTATATATTACAAGAGCATCGTTGCTCTTGTAATATATAATCTTATAATAAAACAATCTTACTCCCCACCTATCCACAGTTTTCATGAAGCCTCATGTTCTGGTTATTTCCCTAAGGAAATGCTGCAGGTGGTGATACTTTGCCCAAACCAGGGAAGGAGCTTAATTGCCCCCCATATTTTAGATCAAGTTTCCTTCTCAATATTGACCATAAAATTTACACCACAATCTTAGCTATTCTCTTCTTCAGCACAACACTGTTAATTATCAAGCTTGTTCTGGTGGACATGTTAAGGGCCGTCAAGCTCCTGCTGGTACAAGGAGAATGCTAAGTCTTCTTAAATAGACTAAAAGCCATAAAATACCCTATCTACTCTTACCATTAAATGCAGAGAAAACCTTTCATAGAGTACATTGGCGTCTCTGGATTTATATCCTCAGCTATCATGACACTTTATACCACACCTTTGTTTCAAGTGTATACCTCTAATATGCTATCTAGAGCTTTTACCTTTACAAATGGCACATGACACAGATGCCAAGCTTTCCCCTCTAATCTCACTAGTAATGGAATCCTTTGCAGCCACTATAAGGACTAACCTGTCACTTATTGGCATCAATATAGCAGGTTACTCACACAAAATTGGATTATTCACTGATGATGTTATTATCTCACTAACTTGGCTTCTTCTCTGCACAATGTGCACAGTATCATTCAAAATGTGGGTACCATCTCTTATTACAAAGTGAATATATCTAAATCAAATGTGTTGAATGTGGGTTAGAGATCTACTTATTCTGCCTCTCTCAAGGTGAAATTCCCTTACTCATGTGATAGCACTTACATCCTGTATATGGAAATTCAGCTTGTACATCCCCCCACCACCAAACTCTATGATTTTAACTTTGAACCAATGCCGATTTCAATTAAACAGGATGTTCAGCAATAAGGTAAGCATGAGCTTTCTTGGACTGGTTGTAAAGCAGCTTTTAATATGATAATATTACCAAAAGATCTATACTGTTTCAATAGAACTTTACCTATCCCACTACCACAATATTTTTTTTACAACTTTCGATATAGCATGGCGGCACTATGGGGTCTATTCACAAAGCTGCCGAGGGTAGATCACGGCTGGCTCCGCCCAGCTGTCAGAAGCAGGCTGTTGGCCGGCCAATGGCCGGCCGCTCGGCCAGCTTCGTCTTTCAGCACGGCTCAGCGCTCGACTGAGCCGCTCGGCCGTGATCGGGAGCTGTACGGGCTATTGTGAATAGCCCGTACAGCACCCCCTCGGTTCTCCTGAACCGAAGGGGTCCTGGTGCCGAAGCTAGCCGAAGGATCGGCCGAAGCTACGGCCAGATCCTTCGGCAGCTTTGTGAATAGACCCCTATGTGTGAAACAGTAGAAAGACTAGAACCTAATTCTCTTCTCTACTAAAGCATAGATCAGTAGGAGGCATGGGTCTGCAATGTGTAGATATTACTATAGAGCAAACCGACTGGACCAACTGCAACCCTGGTTTCTTCCTGATAAACTGTGGTTTTCTATTGAAAGATCAAGTATACCAGGTTGGAATCCTAAATCTTTTTTTACTAGCCTCCGCGTTCTCCAAAAATCTAAAGACCCCAAAATATTCCTCTATTGTTTCATGCATATAAGCATAGAGCTCTTTACTAGAAACACATTCATTAACCCCTCCAAAAATTCAAGTGAATATTCTTTTGAAATCCTATGAACATCTAATACCAAAAATAAGGGTTCCCAATAAGCTCCCACAGGGATTTCCACTCTAATGTCCCCTGACCTGGACCTTTCTAGGAAAAATGGGTATAAAATTCTCCAAGTCCAACATTTTTACAAAGCCTATCCAATCACTAAGTTTGACAATGAATCTACAACTGGAAATGTCCTTACCTCTCCAATTCATGCAGGAGAAATTATATATTTTTTGTACTGTCTATGCGAAAATAAAATGGTATTTTCCACAAATACTTAAATGATAAGATAAAACTGCAACACAATGGGGTTGATTTACTAACCTTATAAACACGCCACGAACACACCATGCTTAAACACGCCTGAATTGCGCACATAGGCGTATTGCCTGAAAGCGTGTTAATAGGCGTTAATCAATGCTGGTAATGCACACGCCTGTTAATGCTGTCAACACGCGCGGATGGCGTGTTATCATCTACGTGTTAGGCACTACTTCCTGGCTACAGCTTAAAGGATTGCCTCATGAGGATATTTAATGGCATTATGATTGTTGAAATGAAAATATATCCCTTATAGTAACCTACCATTTCAGTTTAAACTGCTTTCTGTTTCTGAGCCACTTCTAAGGAGTGGAAATATCTCATTCTTTCATTCATGATCACAATGCCCATTGCTCAGCACAGTGGCTCAGGGGTTAGAGCTACTGCCTTGCAGCACCTGTACCACTGGTTCAAATCCTGCCTCAGATGACATGGACTTTAAAAGGGAAGAATTTGGAAGGACGGACGCTGCCCTGCAGCACCTGACTCATTGGTTCAAATCCCACCTAGGACACTTCCACATGGGTTTCATCCCATACTCCAAAGACATGTAGGAAGGGTTATTGACTCCTTGGTAAGTCCCCCGTAAGCACAGATTGATGTTCATAATGATAAAGCACACCAAACATTTTCTACATAACAATAACAAATTGCTTGAGGATTATAATAAATGTAATGCTGTATGAACCTATTGGACATGGTAAGGGGAACTACAACTGTCATCAGTACATATTGTCCCTGCTGACTGGTAGTGGTATATGTTTAATGTTGCATCTATATACATATAGAGAGATGTATATCAATATATGTGTGCATGTTTATGCATATCCACACATGCGCATAGATACGCTCATATGCACATAAATACACACATGTGCATAGATACGCACATGTATGTGCATTGCATATACATGCACAGCATGCACACACATGTATCGTGTATATATATACACATGAGGTTTTGAGTTTTTGAACCTAAATTTCGAAATTTATATCTTTAGTTGTTGGTCTACTTACTTCACCCAAGCCACAATTAGACCTGACACTGTAATTAGTAGACATGTGCACTGCCAAAAAATTAGTTTAGTTTAGTTTCGTTTTAAATTTGGATTTGTGTTATTTCGTTTTTCGGGAATCGGGTGAGAAAGTCAATTCGGATTCGGAATTCGGATTCGGACGAAATTCGTTAGCGATAGTTCGTTCGAACGTTCGTTTAGTTTTCTTTGCTTATTCATTTCGTTCATCCGTTCGTTCGTTTGCAACAAAGTGACATTTGAGGGCAAAAAATGTTTTTCTCCTCTAATGTCACTTTGCTCCAACTAACGAAACGAATAAGAAACGAAAACAAAACGAACGTTCGAACGAACTACCGCTACCGAATTTCGGAAACGGAAATTCGGATTCGTTTGCATTCGTTATATCTGTAATTCGGAATTCGGATACATCCGAATGTCCGAAATACCGAAAATTCGTCCGAATTTCGATTCGGAACAAAACGAATCACACATGTCTAGTAATTAGTTTGAACACTTAATTGATGCTTTAATATTGTACGAATGTATACTGTAAAAGCTGTTTTTCTTCTGTTCGAACAATAATAAAAACCATTGAACATAAGATAGAGTTAAAACCATTTGTTAATTACATGTATATATTTTCTGGCTTGAGAAAACGATTAGTTCATCCTTAAGGATTTTATAATAGTCTGAAATCTTTAGTCTTAGGTATGAATGATTTAACATTTGAATTGATGTTTATAAAATTCAAACATTAGGCACTGTGGAAAAAGTGCAATGGAATGCTGTATTTTTTACGAATGTTTCCTGTTAGTGGAACAGCTTCTTTATCTAGATTCTCTTCATTTAGACTGAAATGTACTAGTTGTTGTGTCCACTGAATAAGTGACAGTTGTATCTCCTGGGTCCAGCTTCAGAATAAAACTTCAAGTTGCCTTAATAATGTAGCAGTCCCTCTTCATTTTGACACCATTGCAGCTTTGAAAGTCATCCAATTTACTCAATCCTAATGAAGTGCAGTGAAAAAAATAACAATAGGATTCCAATGTTGTCTCTTTTCTGTATAGTTAACTTTAGCTGATAACTTTCTGATTAAAGGTCTGATCATCACCTGTGACTAGTCTTTACCATGAACAAACTTACCACTTCCACAATTTTCTGAAGCCTTACTATTCTCTTTTATGTTTAACCCTTTTGTTAAACATAGATCATTGAAGCCTAGGTCCATGTCATATTTTTAAGGACAATAAACTAAAATTCTGTGTGTGTGTATGTATATGTATATACTGTGTGTGTGTGTGTATATATGTGTGTATGTGTGTATGTGTGTACATATATATATATATATGTGTTATTATTATTATGATGTACCCTTAGCATATAGCATTCATTGCATTCAGTGGATTGCAAACCTACAGATTGTGGGTAGGAAGCTGTTAAACAGAATACAATTAGGATGTTTTGGCTATCACTAATTTAGAATAATGCGTAATACATACATCAGATTTTATCATATGTACTCTTAACACATTTTTCTCCATAATAAGTAACAAAAAAAGTATGGAAAACAATCATGATGTGAATATACAGTAAGATAATCACAAGAACTAAATAGGAAACAAAGTAAAGGGGTGCTAATAAAAACAGTTACGTGGTCATGTTCAGAGGATAATGGCATGCATAAGGAAATCTTAAAAATAATCTAAACAAATAGTAAAAGATCGCTGAATATATTTTTAAAAACAGAAACAAACCATATTAAATGTGTAAACCCTTGTATAGTGTTCAATTGTTCAATTCACACTAACCACCTGAAGTCATGTGTTTAAATTTTGGCACTGAATGGCCATGTTTAATAAAATGCCTGGAAACAGGTAATTATTTTTGTTTCTTGGAAAATGTATCCATAGTTTCTTTATGTAATACAGTTAGTACCTAGATTTTATAATAATATAAATATACATATATGTCTGTGTTTTATGTTTAAACATTTTGTATGAGCACTTTTTGTACACTTTTATTGCTTTCTATGTGCTTATATTATTTTAGTTTCATATATTTAAAAGGGATCTAATATTGTCTATTTCTTGATACGTGATTGTGTGAGCTACCCTGTTAGATTCTGGTGTTTAAAAAAAATAGCTTGATCTGCCTAGAAAATGTTGACTCATGGCAATGGATTAGCTAACGTGACTAATTATTGAGTCTTCTAGGCAAGATAAAGATGCAGAAATAGAAATAAAAAATTCAGCCTAGAGTAAGGCAAGTGTGATGCCAAACAGCCTACCAGTATGTTTTGGGGCTGTAGGAGTAGCAGAACACCCGGAGAAAGCATACAATATGCATCTCTCTTTAGGAATTGTACTGTAAAACCTATTATCCTATTTCCTTCTTCAAGTTGATGTGCAGTCTGGTAGTGCAAAAACTTGTTATCATGGAGGTTCTGAGCAACCATAATAGGTGTTCCGTGAACTTTCCTTGCTACTAAATACTCCACGGTCAACTGTTAGTGGTATTATAACAAAGTGGAAGCAACTGGCAACAACAGCAACTCAGCCATGAAGTGGTAGGCCACGTAAAATGACAGAGCAGGGTCAGCGCATGCTGAAGCACATAGTGCACAGAAGTCGCCAACTGTCTGCAGAGTCAATAGCTACAGAGAGCTTTATGGAATGTGTTTCCATGGCCGAGCAGCTGCTTCCAAGCCTTACATCACCAAGCGCAATGCAAAACGTCGGATGCAGTGGTGTAAAGCACGCCGCCACTGGACTCTAGAGAAGTGGAGACGTGTTCTCTGGAGTGACCAATCACGCTTCTCTGTCTGGCAATCCGATGGACGTGTCTAGGTTTGGCGGTTGCCATGAGAACAGTATTTGCCTGACTGTATTGTGCCAAATGTAATGTTTGGTGGAGGGGGGATTATGGTGTGGGGTTGTTTTTCAGGGGTTGGGCTTGGCCACTTAGTTCCAGTGTAGGGAACTCTTAAGGCATCAGCATACCAAGACATTTTGGACAATTTCATGCTCCCAACTTTGTGGGAACAGTTTGGGGAGGGCCCCTTCCTATTCGAACATGAGCCCGCACCAGTGCACAAATCAAGGTCCATGAAGACATGGATGAGCAAGTTTGGGGTGTAGGAACTTGACTGGCCTGAACAGAGTCCTGACTTCAACCCGACAGAACACCTTTGGGATGAATTAGAACGGAGACGGCAAGCCAGGCCTTCTCGCCCAACATCAGTACCTGACCTCACAAATGCCCTTCTGGAAGAATGGTCAAATGATACCATAGACACACTGCTAAACCTTGTGTACATCCTTCCCAGAACAGTTGAAGCTGTTATAGCTGCAAAGGGTGGGCCAACTCAATATTGAACCCTACGGACTAAGACTGGAATGCTATTAAAGTTCATGTGCGTGTAAAGGCAGGTGTCCCAATAGTTTTGGCAATAAAGTGTATATAAATAAATGTTTTACCAATTTTTGTAAAAAAAGTGTGAGGTAGAATGTTGCCATGCCGTGCCAAAGTGCTATGTACAATCTAGTAATTGAAAACTGCCACAAAATTAAGAAAGAAGGCAAAATGCTGTGAAAAATATATAATGTTGAAAGTCACTTTTTTGACTGAACATAATTAGAGTACACATGCCATTTAAGAAATATGGGAGCTGCCATTGCTGACCTTCTTTGTCATATCTTTGTGAAATTTTGACAAAATGATTGTAAAAATTTCCCACTAGAGCTTTATAAACAAGCCAACATGTCAGAATCAATATAAGAAGAAGTCTATTATAAATAAGACCCTAAATCTTTAATCTGTAGTCCATACAGCTTAATTAGACCAAATAAATGTTTTCTAAAGGAGGTCATTTGTTTTAATTTGATAAATGAAAGCACTTTCTTTTTTACCATGCTTAATCAGTCATGCATATTCACATAACAAATTCAATTTGAAACTGCAATTATAAAAAAATATATGCTGCATGCAGAGCAGATGAATTCTGAACCATTACTTTCCTCACAGATGCTTCACTGTCAATGTGCTTAATGATTAGCATGAGCTTAACTGTACTCTGATAAAAGAATAACAGCTATTAAAAAAAGTTCTGTCATTTGTTTTGACTATTCATGCATTTCACTTGAAAAAATACTAATTTAGGCATTAAAATTATGAATTTATCGCTAGAATGAGAGAGTAATTAAAAATCTGCTCAACTGGCTATTTACTTAATCCATTTCTGAGATCTAATATCCAAAGTTCCATTTGCTGATCCTCCAGTAATTAATATCACTGGGGTTTTATATTTAAAAAAAAAGGCCCTTAAAAATTAGTAGCCCAAAACAGCAGGCACATGAGCTGCTGTTTAATGGGCCCCCTACCATGATGATATCCCTTTATGTTTACCACAGTGGCACTCTTAGATGGCTGTAAGACCCGTGACCCACAGTGATGCTATTAAATGCTGGAGGGCTTCAAACATGTGGGCCCCCGGCTGTGATGATATCCCCTACTCGTTAATCACAGTGCTGCTATTACAAAGCTGGAGGACATCAAGCAGGTGTGCTGTTTTCAATGCTTTACCTGTTCACCACAGGGGTTGAAGAGGTAAAATGAAATAATGATGGGCATAAAACAAATATTTACTCTAAAACCATTTTCCGACTTTATTAAACATTATGTTAGGCGCAAAAAACAATCCATTAGGTATTTATTTTCCTTCCTTCCTTCCTGTCCTTCCTTCCCTTTGCTTTTTTTCCTTTTCTTCCTTTTATTTAGCACAAATGTTCAGGCAATGTGGCATGAGATAGGGGATGTAGGCTTACAGCTCAGGATATCCTTAGTATAAAAGTAGTGGCAGATCAAAACCAAGGCTATTGTTGGCCCACACTTCCCAGAGCAGTAGGTTGCTTTCTAGCAGCCACCATAAAAAGGCTACCTTTGCAATACTCCCCCACCACCCCAATTTGCTGCCAGAATGTCCCAAAATTACTATGCATATTTAATTGACTCTGAAAGCTCCTTTTTGCCCTGTGTGGAAGTGTTAGGCTAGGTTCATACCTAGGCGTATCAAATATGGGCGTTTGTCACGCGTTTTGTCACGCGATCTGCGGTAAAAAACGTGTGACAAACGCGCGTTTCCGAGGGCTACCTGGCTGTATCCCAATGGAAACGTGCGCCAAATACGCCCCAAAGAAGCTCCTGTACTTCTTTGGGCGTAGGGCGTTTTGCAGCACGTTCCTACTCGCTGTAAAACGCCCAGGTGGGAACCATGCCCATAGGCAATCATTGGTTTTCACATGTTGAGCGTTTTACAGAGCGTAGGAACGCGCTGTAAAACGCCCAGGTGTTAACCAGGCCTTAGGGCCTTTGCCTGCTTAGTCACCCAGCGCTGTATGTGATGGTGTCACATGCTCCCCTATAGGCAGTGGTAACAGGGCAGTCAGAAAGCCCGACTAAAGAAGGTTAGTACAAGTTCCACCTGTTGTGCTTGCTATGAATGGACAGGGAGGTTACCTATGCTAATCAAGTGCATAAGCTGGATGGTTCAAAGCTGTCAGTTTTACTTATACAGGTATTTCCTAAATATTACACCAGTTTTTCTTCTTTTTAATGTATATAATATAGATACTGGTAACCCTGCTGGCACCCCTTCACTTACTGCTGCATTTTTTTTTCTTTCACTTTTATCAGCAGTAAGTCAGAACCAGAGCATGTCATATCTCTATATGAGGCAGGTGAGTGCTGGCAGTAACATAAACAGTAGCTTGTGATGACTTTGCAAATATATTTGTCAGACTTTCAGAGTCTGACAAATATATTGTTCTGGCCAGAACATAAAATGTATATATGCCTAGACAGATCTTCAAAACATTTTATACAATTGATTTTTTTTTTTTTTTACAGCCTGTCCCTGTTCACATGTGCTTCACTGACAGCAGCCTGCATGTGTTGTTTTTTTTTTTTTAAGAAGGCATATTTCATAATTATTGCTGGGTGATTATTTTTTTAAACCTTCTGTAAAAAAAGACAGAAAAAAAGTGTAATATTCCTGGACAATTTTTTTTTCATTTAGGAAGGCATGTGACAGGGTGATTTACACCAAGGAGGTTGTGGGAGACAGGGCAGAGTGTTGTCACCCTATAACACAAAGTGCCCAAACAAGGAACCTTCTATAAGTATCACAAGCTGTTAAAGCTTGTATGAGATTTTAGTGGATGGGTTTATATCTACTAACAAACTATGCTTGATTTCTTTGAATTAGCATTGCTGAGGTACATTTTCGTCTGTACCCAGGTTGACATGCATATGGGGATTTGCATGGAGGAAGAGAGACCGAAGTAATAGTTACATCGGTCACTTCCCTCCACGGTGGGGACTCAAGGTTAATATAAATGAGGATCGATCCACATATAATTTATGACTGTATGTTATCCACAAGTTTTTAATGGTAATTAGTGAGTCTAATGTGTATTCGTAAATGTCGTTTTTTCAATAAAATTAACTTTTTTGCAATCAATTGACTTGTCTGGATCCTTAAGTTGACCGCTGCTAACCAGTTATCTTCTAACGGGTTAATCCTCTCTTCTTTGTATTAGTCTATTTTTGTCACGGATCGGACTAAACAAGCAATTGTACAAACTCAATCAGGGCAATTATAACCAGTCGGATCTCCAAGCAGGAACACAAACCCCTTTCTACAACATTTTCGTCTGTACCCTGTCTGTGTGCACAGACCTGTACACATAAAATAAATTTTGAGAACCAATATCTTTCTGAAACAACTAATTAATAGCTAGCTCTTCAATTTTCAACATCTTAGCTACTTTTTTTTAAAATAGAATGAGGGGAATTGATCAAAACTGGAGCAGACACAATCTGGAACAGCTGTGCATGGCAACCAATAAACTTCTTTCATTTTCAAATCTTAACTGAACAAATTCAAGGTAGAAGCTGATTGGTTGCCATTGGGCAACTGCTGCAGATACTGTCTGCTCCAGTTTTGATAAATTCCCACCAATGTTTTCCCTTATTTATTTATTTTTTATTGAAATTTGAAACTAATAGGTAAAGGAAAATAGTCAGTATCACTTACCAGAACAAGCAGGAAAATTATATAACTATTGTTAAAGCGTTCACAAAATGTCCTGACGAAGCCCCGTACAATGGGAGGGGCGAAACGCGTCGACAGATAGACAGAGATCAGACGTACAGTCACTATGCCACAAGTGAATATATGATCCTGAAGCCTGATCCTGGAGATTTGCCAACCTTGGTAAATCCTAAATTGGGGCTGGCGGTTCTCATTGACGGACAGACTACATCCTGAACATCCAGGAGATTACCAAAGATCCATTGAGTGAAAACACCACTCGAACCCACTATTGGAGACCAGATTACAGCAAACATCTCCCGGAGGAAATAGCGAGACGTGCTCACACTCAAGTGGACTATCGGATCACACTGGGAAAATCTCCAAACCGCCCGGACTTCGAGAAAACTACAGTAAAGTGAGTGATAAAAAAGTGCTATATATATCCGTTAAGGACATCATTCGAATATCACTCTGAGGTAGAGATTTATAGCATCTACACTTAACACTAAATATAAGGAGAAAGAGAAAAAAAAGTCAGGCGTTTGTTTAATTGAAGATAACCCAGTGATAGTCTGTCCGTGAGAAAACTCCCCTCCCCTTTAAACAAAAGGACTTGTTACACCTCACCGCTCTAATCAGAGTAATTCATTGCTGATGAACAGGAAGGAGTTAATTGCACATACGGCCAGATCTAAGCCAGTGGCATTTAACACCGAACAATAGGAAAATTCAATTTCAAATAACAAGCAGAAAACAGAAGGGAAAATAATCTGGAAGTAAAGTGAAAATAAACCTCTTCGAATTAAGAAGATATCTATACAGGAAACATCAAACTAACAAGCAACATCTCTAAATATCTGACATAATCTAACGGAAAGCAGAGAAAGTCAGTGTTGCAATCACTGATCTGTCTAGATTCCTTCATTATATTTGGACAGAGAAACCAGAAGAAAATCTCTTCCTTTTTCTCCTACTTTTGGGACAATCCCTTCAGTCCTTGTAGTTCACGCAGGTTGACATGCATATGGGGATTTGCATGGAGGAAGAGAGACCGAAGTAATAGTTACATCGGTCACTTCCCTCCACGGTGGGGACTCAAGGTTAATATAAATGAGGATCGATCCACATATAATTTATGACTGTATGTTATCCACAAGTTTTTAATGGTAATTAGTGAGTCTAATGTGTATTCGTAAATGTCGTTTTTTCAATAAAATTATCTTTTTTGTAATCAATTGACTTGTCCGGATCCTTAAGTTGACCGCTGCTAACCCGTTATCTTCTAACGGGTTAATCCTCTCTTCTTTGTATTAGTCTATTTTGGTCACGGATCGGACTAAACAAGCAATTGTGCAAACTCAATCAGGGCAATTATAACCAGTCGGATCTCCAGGCAGGAACACAAACCCCTTTCTACAACATTTTCGTCTGTACCCTGTCTGTGTGCACAGACCTGTACACATAAAATTAATTTTGAGAACCAATATCTTTCTGAAACAACTAATTAATAACTAGCTCTTCAATTTTCAACATCTTAGCTACTTTTTTTTTTTAAATAGAATGAGGGGAATTGATCAAAACTGGAGCAGACACAATCTGGAACAGCTGTGCATGGCAACCAATAAACTTCTTTCATTTTCAAATCTTAACTGAACAAACTCAAGGTAGAAGCTGATTGGTTGCCATTGGGCAACTGCTGCAGATACTGTCTGCTCCAGTTTTGATAAATTCCCACCAATGTTTTCCCTTATTTATTTTTTATTGACATTTGAAAGTAATAGGTAAAGGAAAATAGTCAGTATCACTTACCAGAACAAGCTGGAAAATTATATAACTATTGTTAAAGCGTTCACAAAATACCAAGAATCATTTAAGCAAAGTCAGCTGGTGCATTCTAATTAAACTCTTCACCTTTGTCATGCAGGAGATTAATGCATTTTACTTCAAGATAAAACCTGTCTCATGTCTCCCTCTTTTATTGTGGCCTAGACAAGCTGCTTATATGCTGCCAAGCCAATTAAAAATATTTGTGGCTATTGTCACTCCTGTCTCCCATTAGCCTTGAAAATTATCAGAATGAATTATCAATATTCCCGTTCATTGACTCCAATAGGGTGCAGTTTGAAGTTGACAATTTTTGTTCTTCATGCAGGGTTCAACAAACCATGCACAAAATGAAACCATACACATTTACTTATCTCTACATCATGTAATACAAAAAACCCAGTGCTTTAATAAAATAAAAAAAATACTACCAAATACCCTTTTTCAGGCGTTTTTGCAGAAGTCACATGACTACTATTGTATTTTTCAATTGGATTTGGGAAGAGATAAACACCACCAGCTTATCCATTCCACTGATATCATAAGCTACTCTTGGATTCCTAGCATCTCTTGTTGCACTTTCCACTGGTGGGACACACCCATCTTGGACTGCATAGCTCTCAACAACTTGTGTCACTATGGAACAGGCTAGTTACCATGCAGCACTGCAGTTTACTGATGGCCGCTTAGAAGAAAGGGTAATAATGCTGTGTAGTAAATTTTAATTGTACGCGCTACAACAATACTACAAGAATAAATTACATTTTTGAAATAGGTGTGGCAGCCCCCCAAAATTGTTTGTAGCAACTGTCTGGTAATGTGGTACATTTGTGCACATTGCAAATTTCTACAAAGTATAACTGAGGCATTACAATTGTGTACAGACAAGTCAGTCTCCTGGCTGCAGGACTTTAGGTCAGTTAACAACAAAGAACCGGTTATGCCAAGCAATTGTAAATACTGTGATACTATACAATAAATAATAGACACGTGCAATGGCAAAACATTTGTTTTGTTTCCATTCAGATTTTTCCTTATTTCGTTTTTCGGGATTCGGGTGCGATAGTCAATTTTTTTCAGGATTCGGATAAATTCCGAATTTTTGTAAGCAGTAGTATGTGCGAATTTTTGTTGCATCAAAGTGACATTATACAAAAGAAAAAAAATTACTTTTTGATGTAGAGTGCATCATGAGGAATGCAGAGTCAATCATGAGGAATGGTGCCCGCTGACTGAAATAAATAAAGTCCCGATGCACGCCGACTTGTCCAAACCCGATGAAGATATGACAGCTCTGACCCGAATGTAAACAAATGGGCAGAGCAAGCTGTGACATCACAGGGCTCGTTCCGCCCATTTGACATTTTGAGCTTTCATAGAACACAATAGCAGTTGAAAACTGAATACAATTCGCTCCCGAATGCTATTCAGGTCTGTGAGCTGAGGTGTCACAATACTATTCATATGACACCTCTGCTCCCAGTCCCAAATGGCATTTGGGAGCTCACAAATAGCATTTGAAAGCTCCCGAATGCTATTATGTTATTTGACAGCTCAGAATGTCAAATGGGCAGAACAAGCGCAGTGATGTCATGGCTTGCTCCACCCATTTGTTTACATTCTGGCCAGAGCTGTCATTTTGCGGCAAGTCTTCATCGGGTTCGGACGAGTCGGTGTTACCATTGAGCTGGCCATTTTCACATCTGATACCAGAACTTGATCCTCAGGCGCAGATAATCCTACTTCTTGGGAGAAACATCTTACAAGTTCACAAAATGAGAGCTCAGATTAATGGTCCCCACAATGCTCCCTATGCCCTGAAGTTAGACTTTGGATAAGTCAATATAGGAGATGTCTGCCTAGGAAGCATGCACAAATCTACCTCTGTTAACAGCATGCTTACAAGTACACTAGAGAATTATTATTATTATCATACAGGATTTATAGAGCGCCAACAGATTGTGCATCGCTGTCCCTCTCTTTACCAGCCATGCCACAATCATTTCCTCATAAAGGAATTGCCTTACCCATTTGCCTTGTCCCTTCATAAGCCCCACCAAGTGACAACCTTGCCTGTGACACTGAGATCATTTAGAGTGCACAGTCTTTTAAAGAGCAAAAGAGGGCAATCAAGTGGCAATATCTATTGAGGACAAACTCTTCTTAGAAATAATGGAAGAGGGACTAGTAAAAGATGACACAAACAGTTGGGTTGCACCTCTTCATATGGCGTTCGCTCACTTCTCGATCCTGTCACGGCAGAGAGCCGTGACAGGATCGAGAAGTGAGCGAACGCCGGTATGTGTTCGCTCACTCCCGATCTACTGAGCCGACCTGTGACAGTTTCATTGTCACAGGTCGGCTAGAACTATGAGGTGAGTGAAAAGCACTCACCTCATAGTTCTCCTTTAAACAACAAAGGGATACTTCCAAATGGAAGCAATTCTTTGTGACCAATTATCTTTATAAACTATTTAGGTAAATTAACATGTTTACGTTAGGAAGAAACAAAATATCAGTTCAGCTACCGTGTTGTGATTGGGACATAAATAATCATAATGATCAAGGAGCTTCATCTAAGAAGGAAATACTAGGAAGTTTATAGGAAGAGCCTATAATACAAGTTTTTGAGTTATATGTTGTATCTCAAAGCTATCACTGCACTCAGGAGAAATGCCATGATCATATGTTGTAATTAGATTTTCTGAAAGCATATGACAAAGTTCTGCATCAGAGGTTAATGAATACAGGGCAGTATGATAGAATCAAAAATGACAGACTGAATTGAATGTTGGCGGTCCTCCAGAAACCTAAGAAATAAAAAATGAAACCAATTTCTTTTAAGCACATTCACTGTATTCTATGGGGACAGTAATAGTGGCTTTGCTCTCATAAAGTTTTAATAAAGACTCCCAGTAGAAAGACAACGAATCATTGCATTTTCTTTTAAACGCTTACATGAGTCTAATGATTTATATTAGTAAGTCAAATTGTTTTTTTTGTTTTTTTCAGACTCCTACATGGCATATTACTGAAGAAGGCTGAATAGAAAGAGCAATACTACCAATAAAGTTTAGAAATTCACATGTAATAATTTGATCTGTCATCCATGGGTTGCTGTTTTAAATCAACAAGGTCCCAGAAGTCCCTTAGAAAATTATTTCAGACTGTCAGAAGTCCCTTAGAAAATTCTTTCAGACTGTCAGATAACACAGATTTTGATTTCTCTTTCCTAGCTTTTATCAAACGTATTGCCTTGTTAAGGCTCCATTCACACCTATAGCAAAGCTTTTGTTACATAGTTACATAGTTACATAGTTACATAGTATTTGAGGTTGAATAAAGACATATGTCCATCAAGTCCAACCCATTGTGTGTGTGTGTGGGTGTAAAGATCCTCGCGTCATCTCGTTTTTAGGAGTACTTGTACCCCTGTATATTACCGTTTCTCAGGAAATCGTCCAAAAGCCTCTTGAATGATTCCAGACTATTATTATATATATATATGTGTGTGTGTGTATATACTGTATAGTAGTTTTTTGCTGTTTGTATGTCATCAATACATCATTATTTGTGCAGTAACTTAAACTTTTCTAATGCACTTGTCTGTCTTTCCATATAATTCAACAAATTTAATTTCCTACATATGACGTGTTATGCCTGCTAAAATGATTGTTATTATTTCTAGTGGGCTAGGGTTCCAGCACAAAAATAGCCTTGCTCATGTTTTCACAAATAAATTCAGGAGTAATTTACATCCAAGAGGTTCAGCTTTCAAAACAAAATATATTGCATTGCAGGAGAGCAATTATAATGAAGTATTCTTCTACATAGCAAAACCTGACGTGACTGTTCTTTTAGTAGAAATGTGAAATATTCAAGTAGGCAGAATATAAATGTTATAAATTTGAAATAATGTTCAAAGCATTTAGCAGCACCTTTTCTAATTTGCTCTAATATGAATTTATATTAGGCAGCACACTCAGCAGCTTGAAACAAAACCCCAAACTGTTTAAATGATGATGTTGTTTCCAGGAAAAATAACAGTCATGTTAAAAAGGTCACTATCTATTTATTTCTCTCTCTCTAATTTAACATATTTTCAAATTCAGAGCAGTTTGCTTTGATGAGACACCCAATTTCAAACGTCTACTAAACCTCCATTTAATACTACTATACTACAAATAAGAAGTTATCGTGTGACATTTCTGCAACGCTGCAGTAGAAGTGTGTTGGGGTATGCATAAAACTCAGTTGCTTATTGTTTATACCTACCTCCAACTTGGCAGCCATTAATGTGTATTTAAACCCAAAAACACAATTTGAACATATTGCAGCCCACCTATTCTTAGATGAGGTGGTTGCATTATTTTCTTCAGGCTTTTTTCCTTTATTTTTCCCTGGTAAAAAAACACACTTCTTGTCCTAGGCTGGCTACCCATACTCATCCCAGTGCATCTATGGAGGAAGCCATGGTTGTCACCCAGACGTCAAACATGCCTTCCTTTCCTCATCTACATTACTTTCCTCCAGTTCGCATGAAGTGCAAGGACACTGCATTTTTGGCAAGATCAGCACAAAGTTTCTGTACTTGATGAAAATGTTTTTAGCCAGAAAAATAAAAACTAATGCAGCCATGGATTTTACCACAGTTATAAAGATCCAAAAACACATGCAACAGAGCTCTGCCAAATGGAAGCTGATTTCACTGCTAGTATGTTTTTGGAGAGGAAACAGAGCAATTGGTACAAACAGTTAAAGCCCAGGTAGAACATTTAAAATCCAAAAAGACAGTAACTGTCTACAATGGGAATTGTGCCCATGAATCAAGGACTGCAGGGTAAAAGTACTCTCCATTAGGTAACTATGCTGACCTAAGATTTAAAAGCTTGTGCATTTTGCATACCAAAAAAGGTGTATTGACACATTTTATTTATGGAGACTAATTTATTGAAGGAGTAAAATCCAGATATGTGCATGGTATGTTTGTATACTTGAACATAGTTGCTTGTTTGACATGAACACAGGTTCACTAGTGAAAAATAATGAATACAAAAAATGTATATATGAAAACAGAACTGATTTCTAGACAATTGTGTAATTCCAATCTTTGAGAATGGCCCTTTCTGCCCCAGAATGACTGTGCCCCTGTGCAAAAAGACTAGTCCATAAAGACATGGTTTGGTGTTGAGGAACTAAAATAGCCTGCACAGAGCCCTGACCTTGCACTAAAAGCCTCTGTCCAGCCTCCAATCGGATGTTGGCAGAGGGAGGTGGACACAGGCAGCTCTTTGCTGAGAGGCATCCTATTGGAAGTCTCACAACCCGGTCATTAGACCTGCTACAGTCTCCCTCTGATACCCAGGAAATATTTCCAGATAGTAGAGGGAGAGGAATGCCGGCTCCATATAATGCTCTTTAACTGTGTGAAACGAATTGTTACCATAGTGTCAGTGAGCTCTGGCACTTACTATCACTATGTGAAGAGAGAACTGTGCAGGACTGCAGGGCAGGTAAATGGTTGATTTCTTACAGAGTGCTCCACTGGACCACCATGTAATATAAGGGACACCTTCTAGCTAACCTCTGGCCACCAGTGCTGGGGGGAGGTATTTTTCAGTCAGCCATTGACCATCAATGTAAGGGGGAATTATAGTTCCAGCTAGACACTGACCACCCTTGCTGGGGAAGGAAGTTTAAAGTTTCAGCCAGCGGCTGACCACTAATGCTGGGGGGTTAAAGTTTCAGCTAGCCACAGACCGCTATTGCTGGGTGAGGGTTTATAGCTTAGCTCCAACCAGCCACTAACCATCATTGCTGGGGAGGAGGGTTATAGTTCCAAGCACTGACCACCAATGCTGTGGGGGGGGGGGGTTCTAGTTCCAGCCACCTCCTGACCACCAATGCTGAGGGGGTTATAGTTTCAGCAGGCCACTGACCACCAATGCTTTCAATGCTTTGGGGGGATTTTTACAGCCAGCCACTGACCACCAATGTTGGGGACGTTTTTTTTACAGCCCTGACCACAAATGCTTGAAGTTTTATATTGCCAGCCACTGACAACTAATGCTGGGTGGGGTTATAATTCCTAACAGCCAGTGATCACCAGTGATGGCGGGTAATTGTTCCAGGCAGCTAGAAACCACAAATGAGTGATATAGTTCCATTAAGCCATTAACCACCAATTCAGGGGGATGTTATAGTTCGAGCACCAGTGCTGGGGAGCTATTGTTAAAACCAACCACTGACCACCAATGCTGGGGGGGGGGTATTTTTACAGCCATCCACTGATCCCCAGTGCTGAGTTTATCTTTATAGCCAGGTCTTGACTACCAATGTTTGGGGGTGCAACATTATTTTTACAGCGAGCCACAGACCACCAAAACTATTGATTATAGTGCAGGTTACTCAGCGTCATTATTTTATGACATTGTTCTTTAAGGTAGGCTGAAAAGCATATGTTGCATGTAATGGAAGAGTTTTGTTTGAAAAATTGATTGTTTTTAGTGTTGTATGTCTCTATTGCCCCTTTAAGACACTCCCACTGTTAGCACAATTTGTCCACACAAACACCATTCTGCATAAGGGCGGGGAGGGGTGTTAACATAAATGTAAACATGTAGGTGACTGGCATGGCTCCACAGAGGGCCCAACTTATGTTCTTGCAAGGATGGAGTCTGTTATATTAATTCCAATGTTTTTGGAATAGGATGCCCAACAAGTTTATATAGATGCAATAGCCAGGTGTCCACAAATCTTTGGCCATATAGTGTATATAAGTACAGTCCTGCAAAGGATCAGCTACCTGCAGGATACCCTACATATGCAGTGGGTTTGGAAGGAAAACTTTTAAATAAATCAGGCTGCAGGCCAAGTTACAAAATGACTGGGGTCGGGGAGAGAACATGTTACAACTGAGCCATACAAGGAAGCCTTCAATGTATGTGCTGTAGTATGTGTAGAGTGGGCATTGCATTTCTTTCAGTACATGCAGATTAGCATGTATAATGTTTTCTGGTGTTTGCAATTATTCTTCTCTGTGTCCAGTACAGTAGTCCATTGAGCTGAAATATTTCAGATGACCTTGTGATTATTCATATGTATGTGTAACAGTATACACAATTCCTTTCTGATTTTTTTTTTTTCGGTGTGTTTGGTAAAATGTAACAGTGAACAAATGTGTAAATAGAGAGTCTTCAGCCTTGTACAAACATACGGAATTAGTAAAGAGAAAAATCATATTTTAATCATAAAATATGCCCTGATATATTTATTTAGAAAATGTTAAACATGAAAATATTTGATAGAGTAGATTGAACAGTGAAATGATTACCAAGAAAAAAATGTAAGAGGTTTATCTGAGCCCAATAAATGAATAATCAAGTTTTGCTTAACTGCAAGTACAATATTTTTACAAACAGGCAGAGTAAACTACTGTCTAAAGTGAATTCAGTGTGTTCCCACAGGCAACATCTTCTAAATGTTTAATACTCATAACATTAAATTAAAAGTCCAAAGAAGAGCTGTAACACAAATTAAAAACCGGAGTTTGATATGACTCCAAAACTGATAAATGTGAACCTGAGGTATAGTAAAATGATTTGAAATTTGGTATACTCATATTTACTGATACCAGAAACCTGCATTATGTAAAAAAAAGTTTCAGAGATGATTGTACATTTTTAGGTGTATACGTTGATACTATTCAGATGACTTAAGAGTAACTATGAAATATATATTTTGTACTGTAATTAATTTTGTTTCAATTTCCTTCAGTGCAGAACTGTGTATACAGCACACAAGTTCATGCAATGCACTTATCTGATTAGAATGCAGCACACATACTGGCATGAGCATGATAATCTGGCAAACAGAATGATGCTGTTGGTGATTATTTTGATGGTAAGAAAGCTGCTTTATATTGCAAAACTAGGAAACAACGCTTTTAAGAAAATATGTTTTCAGGCCTTGTTCACACCGAAAGCGTGTGCGTTCCAGAACAGTAGCTGCTGGAACGCACTGCAATTGCTGAGAAACTGCCCCCCGCATTTTTGGGAAACATGACTGGATCGATTTGATCTAAAATTTGAAAAAGGTCCCAAATACGTTTGATACAACTTATAATATGGCACAAGTGTTTTTATATTTTTTGTAGATAGCCAGACCTTTTTATTTTCGCAAAAGGTAGGAAGTGCTCTGCAATGTCTGTCAGCAGCCATTTTGTAATTTTCCTGAGCTTCCTTCAATGTCTCAACTAATTTCTCCTAAGTCTTCTTCTGGTTACAACAGGAATTGGGGTTGAGATAGAGAAATTAGGAATAAAGACTGGATGATAACTGGTGTTTGATTAAAATGGCTTAACCACCTCAGGGCCGGCCGTTTTAAAAAAACGCCCGGCCGAGAGGTCTCTAGATCTGAGCTAGCGTCTTTAGACGTCTGCTCAGTTACGCCCCCTCGGCTGTAGAGCCGGCGGATTGCGTGTATGGTGTGCCGATCGGTGCCCCCCCTCCGCGGTCCCCCCCGCCGTTGTCCTGCTGATCCCGGGCTCTGCTGTGCCCGGTGCGAGCCGGGATCAGCATGTACACGAGCTCCCTCCGGTCCCCTCTCCTCTGCCAGAATGCGGAAGTGTTGTATAATACATCACTTCCGCATTCTTGTGTGACTCTCCAGCTTCAGATGCTGGAGAGAAGCTGATGGAGCAGATCTCTGCTTCATCAGCTTCTTTTGGGGGGTCCTAGGTGACATTAGGGGTCTTGGAGAACCCTGATGTCTCCATAAAGAGGACCTGTCACATATTTTGCTATCACATAGGGGAGTTTAATTAGCCCCCGTATGTGATAGCAATACATTTTAGTGAAAAAAAAAAAGAATAAAAAAATGTAAGTCCCCCCCAAAATTTTTTTTAAAGTTACACATAAAAAAGAATAAAAAAACAAAAAAAATGTTTAAAGTCCCCACCCATACATACACGCATGCAAACATGTGTCGGGGCGCATACGTGCGAAAAAGACGATTGCACCCATTACGCCGCACATGTTACACATCGACGCAAACGTCGGAGTGAGAGCAATAAGTCTAGGGCCATCAATCACTGATAACACTAAACTGATGAGCGGTAAACGCTTTTAAAAACGTCGACTATGGCCAATTTTGGGTATGGTAGTTTTCTGCGATTTCGCGGGTGCGCGCAAATTTAAAGCTCAACATGTTTGGTGTCTATTTACCCGACGTGACCCGATCTTTTCTATTTGACAAAAAAACTGGGTAATAATAAATGTTTCCTAACATAATGTAAAAAAAAAATTCTGTAATTTTTCCTAATTATAGTAAAAAATAAAAACCCCAGTGGTGTTTGAATACCACCAAAAGAAAGCTCTATCTGTCCCCCAAAAATGGTATAAAATTCATTTCAGTACAGCGTTGCATGACGGAATAAACGTCAGTCAAATTACCGCAGCGCTGAATACTGAAAAATGGCCTGGCCAGGAAGGGGGTCTAAACACCTGGTCTTGAATTGGTTAAAGAAGTGAAGCTGTGCTTAGAATTGTTATAAGCAAATTCTGCCTTGAAGATAGCCCACCTGACAGTATCAGTGGGCTGGTGCAATAGCCAGCCTGCTATTGGCTATTGCAATTTGAAATGGTCAATAGCAGCCTAGCTATTCATTCCCCCGCTATACAAAATAATATAAAACAACAACATAGCAGGTAACAGCAGATAGCACGGGATCCCAGAAAGGGATCTTATAGCGGTAGACTCCTGGAAAGCACAGGAGAGTTTGGATGTCTGCTCCTTTGCTTTCATGTGGTTATCAGGTCCTGTTTAACAGTATTAACAGGGCCTCATCAACAAGGTTTGTAGCTCTGAGGGGGCTCATGGAGTAATCACATTATTCTGAGGTCAACTTTTTACTCCTGGAGTTGTGAACTTTACCCTCTTGTGCAGCAGTGAAGGATTGAGCAATTCTGGGTTCATTCCTGCACAGGAGTTTAAAAATCTTTTCCACTCAGTTACTCTGAAACCCCTCCATCCTTGGGAAATAAGATGGCAAGATGCAGGCTTGACCAGCAGAGAGAACACCAATCAAACCAGTATGTAGTGGGGCACAAACTATACCAGGGTATGCAAAGAAACCAGGAGTCATGAATGAGATTTGCATAAATTACAAGTTTTATATCTTTAGTGGATGTAATACACAGCTCTTTAAATTCGGACCTACCTTTTAAATTTTAATCTGATTGGTGTCACGTTTAGGACTTTTGGACGATTTTTGGACGATTTCTTAAAGGACCGTAATATACAGGGGTACGGGTACTCCTAGAATGAGATCCTAATAGGTTGGACTTGATGGACTAATGTCTTTATTCAACCTCAAATACTATGTAACTATGTAACTATGTTTAGAAGGAGGACAGGAGGGTACAGGATTATATAGAATTTAAAAAAAAAATTCTTATTCTTCATAGCTGCAATGTTTGCTGGGCATCATTCATTGGCCTCCCTTGTTCCCTGGAATGGATTTTAAAATAGCTTTGTTTAAAAGACTATTCCTGGCCAGATTATTAACAGATGTACAACTACACGTATTATGGTATCCGGTACAAGTCAAATAGTAAAAATATGTTGGATTAGAACAGTGGCAAATAGTAAATGTTCTTTCCAATCCAGTCTGATATTATCAAAGTGTGCCAACTTTACATATCTGAAAGTAAGTTTTAAACTTTTCTTCCTATGAATTTGAAATACATATAACAGAATAAATATCTCCAGTGACAGAAGCTTATTGTAACTACAAAACATTTCAGTTCACCTAAACTTTTTTTGTCACTTGCCACTCCAATTTATAGTCTTTAAAATATATTGTTTTCTGTGGAGCAATTGTTTTTATATATTTCCCTTCCACACAAATGAAAGCATCTTGTCACTTACTGAATATAAGATAGTTACTGTACTTTGCAAAAGGAAATGTTATAAAATTGATCATTCAAGTGCAAAGAATGAAATAACAGAAACTACATTTAAAAAAGACAGTATAGACACCTAACATTTTTTTTAAATTAAAATAAGTTTCCAAAACACTGCAAAAGAATCATATAAAGTTCTCTTCAGATAATGAGGTTTGGAATGGGAAAATGCTCTATTAACTATATTACTTTGCTTGGGACACTATAAATATTATTTCTCCTTTCATGTTCAAGGGTAATGTGGACACAATTTCCAGGAGCTGTTCACTTGAGAGGTTATTTACAAAAGGAACCATTTTTATATTAGCCCAGAAATGTATACTCATCTTAAAGGCTCAGTCATGCTTTCTGGGATATAGGGATTTATCCTGTAACTTGGAGAACAAACCCACTCATAAGACACTTAGGGATTGTTCACATCATAGCATTGCGCTAAATGCATGGGCTCCATGAGTTTAGGGCATGCTATGACAATGCACACTAGGTGCGCTGGTGCGTTACATTGCATTTGAATGGCACCCTAGTGCACCTCCCGGTGGGCATGCATTCCAGTGCATTGCATGATACAGCGATAGCGTGCATTGAGGTGACAAAATTAATGCATGGTTGTGTGTGCTGTACAGTGTGCTGTACAGTGTGCTGTGTGATAGCATGCGGTTAACAGCAAATGCCATGCATTTAGAGCAATAATATGGTGAGAACAAGCTCTCATTCACCCAGCGTTGGTAAATAAATGGGAGAATTATTTTTCATATTTCTTTCAAAAAATATCTGAATAACTATACAATTGTAAACAGAATGTTCAAACTCAAATTTGACACCAGATCTTAGCAGTTATTTTTAAATTTATTAACATTCCCTCTACACAACAGAAACTTAAGTATCAGGGCTGATATACTATAGAAGATGATAATCTTGACTCAAAAATGTGTGTGAATATTCACTCCAATTATCTAACCATGTGAAAAGCATCTGCACATGATTGGGTATTCAATGTGAACAGGAAAATGCCTTTTACATGACTGGATAATTAAAGTACACACACAATTTTGTTGGAGTGAAAATTTGTAACTCCTTTAGTAAATCAGCTTCACAACTGATGTTATGTTAATGTTTAAAAAATGTTAATGTTTACTCACATTGCCTTCATGGACTTAAACTCTCTAACAATACATTTAACCGCATACAATTCTTCTACTTTGATATAGTTCTAAAGGACAGGGTATAAGCATGTATACTTTCAATATATACAAGGTATCTTATCTCTATTTGATAGGAAAGCAACAGGCAAAACCACTTACAGCAGGAGTAAGGTTTATATATGGAGTGAGCTTACAGTATAGGGAGCTATCTACCCAGCTGATTATTTTTAATAATGGATTTTCGATCCAGCTTCTTAAATTTTCATTATCAAAATTAAAATTAATTTATTGCCTCGTGGAGTTGTCTTTTGGTGCTTTCAAAACCCCACTTTCTGTTCTTGTTACTACAATCCTCAGGAGTGTGGCACCTACCATTCAGATCCAGGTCAAAACCACTTTACATAAACAACCTGATCAACACCTCTCATCCCCTGCAACACCTTCTTCATCTGCTTCACCGGATACCCTGACCTGATGAGACTCTTGGCAGATGCTTTGTGGGCTTTTCCAGACCATCTAGATCTTCAGTCCCAGTGACCGATTTACTGTTCTTCTTCACAGCTGCTGGCTTTAAGAGCAACACTCTGTGGGATGAACTCTGACCTTTTTACAGTTAGGTCAGGATGAACATGATTTGTTCCTTGTTTTTGCATTGTGTGGGATCTGAGCCCCATAGTTCACCAAGGAACACATTTCTTACATTATGGTGGTCATTCACTACGCTGCCCAAGGCAGCCGAGTGAATAACCAAGCCGAAGTGAACTGAGCCGAACGCTGTTCGGCTATTCACTTCAGCTCCGTACAGCTGATTTCAGCAGTACATTGGCTAAAATCAGCTGTACATGATTCATCGGCTAAAATCAGCTGTGCATGGCTTCGGTCAGCCGAACATGCTCTGCATGTTCGGCTGAGCTGAAGTGAAGAAGCCATTTGACTCAGACGATCCAATACTCGCTGCCGTTCACCCCTATTCTCATAATAGGGGTGAATAGGCTGGCTCTGCCCATTTGTTTTCATTTGTGGGGAAAACGGTCTGCTTCTGCAAACTGCTCTCCCCGGTTTGGCTGTGACTGTGTGAATAGCCCGTACAGCAGCCCTTCGGTTCGACTGAAGCTAAGGACTCAGGCGGTCGAAGTGAGCCGAAGCTATTATTATTATTATACAGGATTTATATAGCGCCAACAGTTTGCGCATCGCTTTACAATATAAGGAAGAGATTACAATTACAATACAATTCAAGACAATATGGTGAGGAGGGCTCTGCCCCTGAGGGCTTACAATCTAACGGGAGGGGGAAGTGATACGTGAGGAGGTAGCTGTGTGGGGATGAATTGTTTGAGAGATTGATATTTTAGTGGTTAGATTGGATAACCTTCCTGAAGAGATGAGTCTTAAGGGATCGCCTGAAGGTAGACAGTGTAGAAGATAGGCGGACAGGTTGGGGTAATGAGTTCCACAGAACGGGGGAGACTCTGGTGAAGTCCTGGAGGTGAGCGTGGGAGGAGTTGACAGGGGAGCTAGAGAGCAAGAGGTCTTGGGAGGAGCGTAGGGGATGTTTAGGGTGATACTTGGAGACAAGGTTTGACATATAGACGGGAGCAGAGTAGTGGATGGCTTTGTAATGGGTTGTTAATATTTTTGAATTTTACACTTTGTGCTTTTGGAAGCCAGTGCAGGGATTGACGGAGTGGGGTTGCAGACACTGAGCGGTTGGTTAGGTGGATAAGTCTGGCAGCAGCATCTATGATAGACTGAAGAGGGGATAGCCTGTGTAGAGGTAGGCCAATGAGGAGGGAGTTACAGCAGTCGAGACGAGAGATAACATGGGAGTGGATAAGCAGGTTTGTGGTTTCATTGGTGAGGAAGGGGCGTATTTTGGAGATGTTACGAAGGTGAAGGCGGCAGGATTTGGATAGTGATTGGATGTGGGGAAGAAAGGTGAGGTCCAAGTCAAGGATGACACCCAGCACCCTGGCATGGGGGTAGGGTTGGATGGTTGTGTCATTAATCATGATTGAAAAGTTGGGGGAGGGTGCGCGGGGGGGTGAATACCATAAGCTCAGTTTTTGATAGATTGAGCTTTAGGAAATGTTGTCACATCCAGACGGATATGTCAGTTAGTAACCCAGATAGCAAGGATAACTTGCCACAAACTTGTGTCAGGTTGAAATTGTAATTTTTTTAACTTGCTGCACATGTTCCTGGCAAGTTGTAGACTTGCAGAACACTTGCAGCACAAGTTCTAGTTGACACTTTTTGAATTTGTAGCAAATTTGCTTGGCAAGTCTACAGCAAGAGTCCTGCAGGTCTTAGCAAGAGCTCTGCAAGCTTGCTGGTCTGGACACTTGCAATGCAGACTTGCTGTAATCTGTAACGTTCTTACCGTTCGCAAGCCATCTGCGTCCCAGTGTGGAACGCATCGGCCGCGTCACGTAGGGCGTCTCCTTCCTAGAAGGGGAGTTTCCTTGCTCTCCACCGTGGTTCGCGGAAGTGACGTCACGCTCCGCGACTCCACTTCCGCGTTCGCGGCGATAAAAGTAAAAGATGAACGCTGTACGAGCGTTCCACTATTGGGTCAGATGCCCCTCAGACCCCAGGAGCCTCCCTACACAGCAGCAGCAGCAGATAGGATCTCTGGCCACTCAACAGTCGTCACCACCATTCCAGCTCCTAGGACCTCCAAGCGACAAGACCTAAACCGCAAGTACTCACCCCTGTGGGGGAAAGGCATTCCGCCATAAGACTCTGTTGTTATCCGGGCTATACACTAAAGTGACTGCTGTTGCCTGCATGTAAAGTTGTCTGTACATTAGTACCTCCTGGACCCCTCAAGGTCCCTCACTCCTGGGATTGCTATATTCATACATGTATCCCTTCCTGTTATGACTGCAATAACAGGGACAGGGTCACAACCTTAAACCTATTCTTCGTGGCAGATGATGCGTTAAACCCCTCACTCTCTGTTAAGTTTGAGAGAGACGCCTGGGGTCATAACCTGATTGCCATACCCTACAACAATTCCTGCCTAGTTCCGCAGCTGAAATCCACCCCAGCCTATCTCCATCCTAGGGAGCATTACAGAATAGTGGAACCCTATTTAAAAATGGATTCAGCGGAACTCACCCCACATGTGCTCGCTCTGACACAAAAGGTCTCCTGAAACCGGGGCCAGCTGGGAACCCCGGTGGTGTTCCCTTGCAGGGGGGGTCCTGTAACGTTCTTACCGTTCGCAAGCCGTCTGCGTCCCAGTGTGGAACGCATTGGCCGCGTCATGTAGGGCGTCTCCTTCCTAGAAGGTGAGTTTCCTTGCTCTCCACCGTGGTTCGCGGAAGTGACGTCATGCTCCGCGACTCCACTTCCGCGTTCGCGGCGATAAAAGTAAAAGATGAACGCTGTACGAGCGTTCCACTATTGGGTCAGATGCCCCTCAGACCCCAGGAGCCTCCCTACACAGCAGCAGCAGACAGGATCTCTGGCCACGCAACAGTCGTCACCACCATTCCAGCTCCTAGGACCTCCAAGCGACAAGACCTAAACCGCAAGTACTCACCCCTGTGGGGGAAAGGCATTCCGCCATAAGACTCTGTTGTTATCCGGGCTATACACTAAAGTGACTGCTGTTGCCTGCATGTAAAGTTGTCTGTACATTAGTACCTCCTGGACCCCTCAAGGTCCCTCACTCCTGGGATTGCTATATTCATACATGTATCCCTTCCTGTTATGACTGCAATAACAGGGACAGGGTCACAACCTTAAACCTATTCTTCGTGGCAGATGATGCGTTAAACCCCTGGGGTCATAACCTGATTGCCATACCCTACAACAATTCCTGCCTAGTTCCGCAGCTGAAATCCACCCCAGCCTATCTCCATCCTAGGGAGCATTACATAATCGTGCAACAAAATTGTGAAGCTTGGCAAGTCTGCAAGAGTTTAGCAAGTCATTTTCAAACTTGCAGCACAATTGCTTGCTATCTGGGAAGTTAGTGATACGTAAAGAGACTGAAGCGGTGAGTTGTGGAGTGGAGAGGGATTTGAGTGTCGTCAGCATAGAGGTGATACTGGAAGCCATGTGAGGAGATCAGCTGACCTAGAGAGGAGGTGTAAATAGAGAAGGGGTCCAAGGACAGAGCCTTGGGGACCCCAACAGACAGGGGAAGAGGAGAGAAAGATGTAGATTTGTAGGTTACACTAAACGAGCGCATAGATAGGTAGGAGGAGAACCATGAGAGAGCAGAGTGTTGTAGGCCCAGCGAGTGGAGTTTTTTGAGGAGAAGAGGGTTGTCAACAGTGTCAAATGCAGCAGAAAGGTCTAATAGCAAGAGCACGGAGTAGTGGCCATTGTTTTTAGCTGTTAGTAAGTCATTAGTGAGTTTTAGGAGGGCAGTTTCAGTGGAGTGTTGGGGGCGAAAGCCGGACTGTAGCTATGGCTAGATCCTTCAGCATCTTTGTGAATAACCCTCTATGTATTAACAATGGCAAAGTATTAACATTACAGTCTAGAACAATGTTCCTAAATACTTCACACATATATTTAGAAACTCATACTTTATCAAGTGTGAAGTACCCCAGTGTTAAGTGACTAGTGGGGAAAGACCACAAAATTTTGAAGGAGCAAAAGTGGATACAATATCATACATGACTACACCAATCTCTAAACTTTATCTCTTGACAATGAGTGGCAAATGTCTTTGAAGCATTAAGGCTCCCTAACCAGTTGGATAATAACTGCATATAGGATAACAAGGATTGCATTCGTGGAACAGCAGTATACAGTTGTAGATTGATAGACAGATTGTTATTCGGACTACTTGGAGAAAAAAAAACATTGCTGGTTGGGACATATGGTATAAAGTACCTTGAATTTTATTGTGCTCAACAATCTTAAGTATCCTAAGTATCCTATTTGTTAACTCTAGATTAACCATAAGTATGAGAGAGTACATAGACGAATAAGTATATTGATGCTGTGATGAAAATAGGTTAAATAGTTACATAGTATTTTAGGTTGAATAAAGACACAGGTCCATCGAGTTCAACCTTTATGTGTAAGTGTGTGTAGTGTGTGCATGTCTGTATATGGGTCCCTGTGTCATCTTAGGTTTTAAGAGTACCTGTACCATTCATGACTTTCAAGATAAAGGTGAACCTGTCCTTTAAGTATGTGATGCATATGTAGTTATTACATTACACTATCTTTGGTTCAAGGTCCTCATTCTTGGTCTAAGGTCCAATGCCATACAAGAGTAACTGAAAAACATGTCTATGAAGTTGTTTAAGAATCTTGTGACAGTTCAAATAAAGGATAATACAGTATATATGAAAAGGATAATTCTGAGAGAATGGTGGCTGGTTTATATGCAACAAACCACAAGATGCTCTATTAGAAAAAAAATATTTATTGAGTCAGTATTTTAAAGGTTATCTTGCTCTTGCATATGATAATTTGAACTCAAAGATGGAATTAATATTGACCAGATACAGTATCAGATGATCTAAAGGAATGTCTGATGCACAGAATTTGAATTTTCACCCTCTGTATTAACCTCTATACAACTAAATGCTATATTAAAATAATTATAACTTTATGGCTTATCATATGTTAGCATAAATAAATCATTCATGCAGCACATAACCAAGGTTAAGATGTAATACACATGTATGTTGGTCAGTGTTTATTAAAGATATGGGTTTTCAGAACTTTTCACAACACTATGCCCCACATATATAATTAGGAGGCCTGATAAGCAAGCTGAGCCGCCTACATTGTAATGCTGCTCATGCTGTGTCTGCATGAGTCTATTTTCAAATAAAAACCTTATTTCTCTGTTATATTCACATATGGCATTTTAAAGCTGAACTCCAGGCAATCAGTTAAATATGCAGATGAAATAAAAAATATCTACACAGCTCTGCCACACAGCACAGCCTTGTTTGGCAGGGGAGGGGACCTGAAATTATTTGCTGCAGTCAATTTCATGAACAGATCTCCTCCACATCCCCATCATGGGACTGGATTGTGAAAAGAGAATCAGCAGTCTGATTAGCTCATCTGGCACCCTGCTCTTTCCTCCTATCAACTTACCCATTACAGTGCAACACACCTGATTACTTCTCCCTACACCTACAAAACTGCATTAAAGTTTGTCCTTTATATCTGCCAGGAGTTTACCTTTAAAAGGAGAATTATGGGGTGAAAAATACTCATCCCCGTAATTTAAGTCGACCTGTTACACTAAAGCTATCACAGGTCGGCTCTATTGATCGGTAAGTCAGTGAACACATACCGCCAATCGGTGACTTCCCAATCTTCTCCCTGCAGAGAGCAGTGACTGTAAGTCACCACTTCCCGTATAGATTCCCCCCTCCCCTCTCCGTTTCTCCAGCACTGACTGGATGACTGGTTGAGGGAGGGGCATGCACAGCTGGCTCAGTCTCTAGAGAGGCAGAGTCAGCTGTCAATCAGCCAGCGGGATGGATCTTGACAGTATTGTCGGGATCCGTCCCGGCTGCGGCACTGCTCTGTGCTCTCAGCATTTAGCGAGCAATAGCCCAATATATACTGACTTTTGGGTCACCGGAGGACATTACTACATGTCCTCCTGTGACCCTAAAGAACTATTGCAAAAAAAGTTTGGGCCATAGTTCTCTTTTAAGTAAATATAAAATGACACGGCTGTTAAAATTGAATGTTATATTGTGCTGTCATATGTATGTTCACTTTGCACTCAAGAGTAAAATAATCAATAATTTAAACAGCTGTTTAACAATCAGGTCAATTATATGACACAGTTAATGCCATACAGCCACTGCCTGATTTTTCCAGACCTCAACCACAAACAAAAAGCTTGTGGAAAGCACCAGATGACAGATGTGCTCGTCCCTGGCCTTCTCTACAGAAATACCACTTTGAAACTACATTTCTCCTGCATTTACTCCAATTGAATTTAAATGTTATTGGTATCAAGAATAAGGTATCTCAATGAACTTGATTAAAGCTGCATAAGGTGGGATATCTACATATATGCAGAGTGGTAAAGGGGGAAGGGAGCTGGAGAGTCATGGTGAAGCCCCTAGAAAAAAGGGCAAGGCAAAACATACCTGTATTTTCCAGTGCTTTAATATAACAAGATTTATATTTTTTTGTTAACTGAGTGGCTTTAGGTTACCAGACTTTTTAATAAACTGTTATAACTGTTGAAGCCTGGCTTTTCTTCTCTACCAATTATTTTTATTAGGGTTTTTCTTTTTCTTTCTTTTCAGGGGGGTTAGAGTTGTACAATGAAAAACCTGAATGCAATATTTGTCAGTTGAGGGTACAGCATTGTAAAACCAAAGGGCACATGAGCAGGGAAGCATTTTCCAAGCATTAAACTGTAGCAAAATTGAATGAATTGAACCTTGCAGGCCTGAGCAGGATTTCAATGGCCTCCAGGGCATAGGGATCACTAAAGGGAGACAACTGGAGTGGAGGGGGGAACTTGGGGTCTTTGGAGTGTAGGTCAGCAAGGAGGGGCATACATGTTAGGGTAGATAGGTACAGGGGAAGGTAGGGGCATATGATTGGGTAAGGCAGGAGGGGTAAGTAAAGATGGGAACAAGTGAAAGAAAAAAAAAAGAGGGGAATTTGGTATAGGGTGGGGGAGTAGGTCTTGGGGGAAATGCAGGTAGTGTGCAGGGACCTGAAGCTCCGAACAACTGCAATTAAAACATTTAATAAAGAACAGTCAAAGGTTGAGGGGAGGTATTATGTGACCCAGAGATCCTATATATTGTGAAATTTGTGCAGTTTGTCATATTGGATAATGGTTCATTTCTCATTTAGCATGCATTGGTGCATATGTGCTGTGAATTTGGCTATATGAATACTGAACATTTTACAAGCCTTAGCAGTGGTCTGTTTCATGGGCATGAAATCATAAGCTTTGTAATGACTTTTGATTTTGGTACAAGTGGGTGGTCATTTGTTCAAGAGGGTTTCCCAGGGATTCATTACCAGTGATAGAATATTGTAGACCTTGTGAAGGTTGGCAGAGTACCACAGGCAGAAAGATTGCGGGTAGTCAAAGCTTGGATAGAAGGGCCCCATGTGTGGAGAGGAGCATGTAGGTGATAAAAATGTTCAAGATTATTAATTGTTATACCAAACCATTAGGGAATGCTTCATGATAGGGTTGAGAAGAAGTAATGCTATATAGGTTGCCAAATACGAACTACTCAAGTGCTGGAAGCTCAAGCCTCCTTTCAGTTTGGGCTCATTGAGGATCTGTTTAATAATCATGGGTCTTTGATGTCCACATATGCATTTCAGAGTCTCGTTTTAAAGTATATATATATATATATACACACACACACATACATATACAGGTGAAACTCGAATAATTAGAATATCATGCAAAAGTTCATTTATTTCACTAATGCAACTTAAAAGGGGAAACTAATATATGAGATAGCCTCATTACATGCAAAGCAAGATAGTTCAAGCCATGATTTGTCATAATTGTGATGATTATGGCTTACAGCTCATGAAAACACCAAATCCACAATCTCAGAAAATTACAATATTACATGCAATCAATAAAACGAGGATTGTACATAGAACAATATCGGACCTCTGAAAAGTATAAGCATGCTCAGTACTTGGTTTGGGCCCCTTTTGCATCAATTACTGCCTCAATGCGACGTGGCATGGAAGCTATCAGCCTGTGGCACTGCTGAGGTGTTATGGAAGACCAGGATGCTTCAATAGCGGCCTTCAGCTCTTCTGCATTGTTCGGTCTCATGTCTCTCATCTTCTCTTGGCAATGCCCATAGATTCTCTGTGGGGTTCAGGTCAGGCGAGTTTGCTGGCCAATCAAGCACAGTAATCCCACGGTCATTGAACCAGGTTTTGGTGCTTTTGGCAGTGTGGGCAGGTGCCAAGTCCTGCTGGAAAATGAAAGCAGCATCCCCATAGAGTTCGTCTGCGGAAGGAGACGAACTCTAGGAAATCTCCTGGTAGACGGCTGCGTTGACTTATGCAGGGGGATTGGGATCAGAAGGACGCTAAAAATATACAGAAGCTTCGAAAGAAGGGTAATTTTAATTGCAGTCACGTGGCCAAGTAATATGACATTTTGCCCACACTGAGAGAATGTGAGTAGGTTTTAGTTGGCGTGTATTAGAGCAATAAAGAACGAGGAGAGCAGGATTTCACACTCCACATAGATTGACTAGAAAGAAATGCAAGGAGTAGATTCCACCTTAAGGTATGCAATTACCGAAAGGGGAGGGGCTTTTAAGAAATACTATAAACTCTCCAATTGTATAAAAAATATGAATTCATTTATTACATGATTGGAAATGAACACAGTTGAAACATAATTGGTCTATTTCGCATGCAGTAGATGTCACATCAAGTCAACAATTATTATTAAAATAAGGCATAAAAGAGAACTCATTCAGATAAAACCCAACATGTTTCGCCCTACTGGGCTTCTTCAGGGGAATTTATATATCCTAAATGGGGGAGAGCCCATGTGAGGCAAAATGGAGACTGCATTAATATATAAGACAGACATATATAGACACACATTGTGGTATCATGGATATTAGCAAGCTTACATGGAGGAGTCCAAAAGGACCTTTGGGGGAAGACCTACGGCGTGCAGCACTCATGAATAGCATATAAATGGCCACAAATGCGGTCATTTCTTATGCGGCACTCGTGAGGAACACACTAGAAGCTGGCTATACTAGGTAATACATTTTGATCCGCAGTTGAAGTCTCACTTTTTTATGGTATTGGAAAAAGGCACTCATTTATTTTTGGCATCTGGGCACTGTTTGTACTTGCATTTTTTGAGTGGTATCTTGAGTTTCACCCATGCAATTTCGTGGGTGTGCATGTTGCTTAGTGTGCATGGTCAAAAGCAATGCTCATTGAGCACTATGCATAGTTATTATACTGTTATGTACACACGTTTATGAGTATTTTGATAATTGAAGTATTAATTCACAACCCTTTGAATAATTTCACTCGTTTATTATTTAGACATACATACACAAATTCGCATATATTAATTATTATTAATATGTGTAGTAGATGTGACATCTACTGCATGCGAAATAGACCAATTATGTTTCAACTTTGTTCATTTCCAATCATGTAATAAATGAATTCATATTTTTTATACAATTGGAGAGTTTATAGTATTTCTTAAAAGCCCCTCCCCTTTCGGTAATTGCATACCTTAAGGTGGAATCTACTCCTTGCATTTCTTTCTAGCCACTCTGAGAGAAGAAGTTTTGCAGATGGTGAATTACAGAAGGGAAGCTGACATTGTAGATGGTATCCTAGAAAATAGTAGGATGAGTCCCATGGTTAGAGAAGTGTTTGGGCATCCACTCAAATTTGTAGAATTGTTGTAATGTTTGAGCCAAGCTGAGGGGTTGAGGTACATTTAGAACTCTCTGAGTCTCTGTTCTCAGCATCTTCTAGCTCAGGTAAAGGTTTTCAGGCTTCAGTTGATTTATCTCTTCCGTATGGCTTTTGAGGACAGTGGTAGTGTCCATAGTGATCTAGCTACAAGAATACATGCCCCAGATCCCTTATTTAATTTTAGATCTGTGTGGTACTTTTCTTGGATATGCAATCCAGGACTTTTCTGGTAGCATTTCAGATTTGCCCAGGGCTATACTTTGATCTGGAGGTATCCTGGGGTCTGTATGGTGTGGACAGGGCAGCCTTCAGAAATTTCTGGGCCCCTTACATGGCTTTAGGCTGGGTCTTAGCCAGTCACGCTGTTATTATTATACATTTATATAGCTCTGACATATATATACCACAATGCTGTACAGAGAACACTGAGCCAGTCACATCAGTCTCTGTACAGAGGAGCTTACACTCTAATGCAGAATGGCACCTCTTGTAGGGAGACTACAAATTCCAGCAATACATTTATACAGCAATGCAGAACAGTATATGAAGTGGACTCTGGGCTTAGTAATGCTCTGGACTCTGGGCTTAGTGACCCACTTGACACGGGGCTTAGTTACGTGCCAGAACTCTGGGCTTAGAAGAGCGCAGGACTTTGGGCTTAGTAGCACGCCGGACTCTGGGCTTAGTAGCGCACTGGACTCCGGGCTTAGTATTACGCCGGACTCCGGGCTTAGTAGCACGCCGGACTCCGGGCTTAGTAGCGTGCCGGACTCAGGGCTTAGTAATGTGCTGGACTCTGGGCTTAGTAACGTGCTGGACTCTGGGCTTAGTAACGTTCTGGACAAAGGACCCACCTTAGACCCCACACAGCCCATCTGAAAGTGACCCTTCAGAACACACCATACATGCTGCACAGCCCATCTGAGAGTCTCTATGGTGGGCTCTGCAGGGGTCTCATGTGGGCTGGTTGGGGCTGCATCTTCCTCCCAGCTCCTCTTACCTGCTCCTGCTGCTGGGGCCTGGCCCCCTCTGCCGCCGGACTGGCCAGAAGTGACGTGATGCCCCACTACCTCTGGGCTCTTGTCTGCGCCGCTGTCAGACTAGGATAGTGATGGCAAATGTTTTTTAACCCGAGTGCCCAAACTGTGACGTAAAATAAATGTATTTATCTCAAAATGCCAACACTGAAAATAACTTTAGTAGTGCGTTGCAGGGTTTAAAAAATGTTCAGCATCACTGCCTTTAGCAAAATAAGGAAACACACATATTTAAACATTTATACACTCATTAAAACACACACATAACACACAAATCACACACTCATTAACCACTTGCTGTCCGGAGCAATTTCTTACATTTGCGCACACATGATAAAATCTGAATTTTTGGCTAGAAAACAGCTTCAGAGCCCCAAACAATGATACATGTTCTGAAAGTAGAGGCCCTGTAGAATAAAAAGATACTAGTTGCAATTTTTTTTGTTGCACAGTATTTGCGCAAATGTTTATCAAGCCAGTATTTTTAGGATAAAATACACTAAAATGAAATTTAGTGCACAGAAACAGAATATAATGACTAAGGCCGCCTGTGCCCCTTACATCAGTATCGGCCGTACTCCCCTGATGGCGGCCCTGGGTGTGGATCAGGATACCCTGAATCTATTAGGCTCGCTTAAGATAACAATGTCTTGTGGTGAACTGGCAGCCATCTTATTGGAAGCTGATGCCAAAATTTATATAATGGATTTGTGGCTAGTTCAACTTTTGGTCTTTGTACCCATGAGGACCACCACACTAGATGAGTGCAGCTCCTGCACCTGATCCAGATGGTATGCAGATTGAGTATTTTCCTGCATGTTTATGCAGGTAATGTCGTGAAATCCCTTTCACTTATGTGGAGAACTGTGAAGTTGTTGTCATCGTGCTCCCCCATCCTTCTCCTCTATATGAAATATAAATGAAATATGTTTAGCCTTTAGTCCATCCTGAGAGGACCAGAGACTTATGAAAATAGGGTTTAATTGAAAAATGTAATTAGTATGTAAATGAGGGGGAGGGGAAAAACAGGAAACGCAAATATAAGCAGATTAAACTTCAGCTTTAAAGTGTAGCTGTTTTAGGGGTGTGTGTGTATAGATCATAGAGCTCAATAGAAACATTTTCAAAAGGGGTCCATGGTACCCCAGGTTTACTATGATAATGCATGTCACTGATCTGAACATTAGGGGGGCTTATTCACTGAGCTGCTGAAGGCAGCCGAATGAATAACCGAGCCAAAGTGAGTTAGGCCGTAGCCTGTTAGGCCATTCATAGCAGCCCTGTATGGCTATTTTTAGCCTGTCCTGTTTTTGAGCATTGGGTTCACCTTTAAAATCCCTACCAGACCTTTTAGGGAATAACCCCCTAGGTATGCCTAAACCAATGATAGGTAGCAGGAGAGCTATTAACATAAGCAGGACATTGCTAAGGATTGATGCTGTGGATATAAGTTGCCAGGGAGCAGGTTGCCAGGTGGGCAAAAGTACAGAGAAATAACTTATAACTTTTATTTTCCAGCTAACTACATAGTAGCCCACTGGTATTTTTTTCAACACCAACTGATCTTTTTATGGTTATTAGACTTCAATACCTTAGTATGAATTTTTAAGCCTTCCACCAAGCAATGGTTTAGTAGTAAATACTCTTTTTTGAAGAGCGAAATGAACAGTGTATTGCTATTATCATTACTGCTTCTATTCGAGTGCCAGAAGCTTTGAAGCAAAAAATCTACACATAGATTGGGAGAAGGACCAGGCTGCACTGCTTAGGCACTGTATTGGTACTCTCAGAATACCTGCCAGAATTTCCAATGACATTTGCAGGATCCCTGCCAGGACTTCCAATGGTGCTCACAGAATCTCTTCCAGTACTTCCAATGTTACTCACAGAATACCTGCCAGAACTCTCTGTCCAAAAGGGGTATTTATACTCCAGCCTTTGTGCCTGGTGCTTTGTCTTGTCGTCAGCTACCTACTTACTTTCCTGTTTTGTTGCCTGTTGCAAGCCTGGATTAACCTGATTACTCTCTTGCCTGCCACATGCCTCGACGTCTCCTTGGACCTACTACTCTCTTTCCTGTCTTGACTTCTGCCTGGACCTGACCGTTCTCTTACCTGCCATCTGCCACCTGCCCAGACCTTTGTTCTAACCACTACTCTCCTGTCTTCAGCCTTGTAAACAGTCTCTACACTATAGCCACTCCACTCTTGCCTCCCTTTGTGCGGCAAGCCTGAGGGCTGCTACATGGTGTCAGTAGCAGCGAAGAAAATCAGGATGACTAAGGTTTCAACTTTCAACCCATTTTCACCAGCAGGCACTCTGTTAAAGACCAACTGCCACTTACTCCTTGTCTCAGGTGAGCCCATGTCACCTGCCAGGGGGCACCATAACAAGCACCTAGTAGTGTTTACAGCAGCTTCCTGCTCCACAGAAAGTTAGGGAGAGCTGTCATTAGTGAGACACCACAATTCCAAAAACGAAATGTTAACACATTTGCCAACCAGTGTTTGTATATTTGCTTAAAGTATTAAAGCAGCCAATCAGGTTGAGGGGAATGTACATATTTAATTTTTCCCAGAATCAGATTGGCTGTTTAAAGCAAACATAGTTTTTTTGCTTAAAAAAATTATGCATTGAATAATATATTTTGTACTATCTTGAAATAGGTGGAATTAATTTATTATTCAACACACTAACATAAGACATCATATAGAAGAAGTTCAAAGACAGAAGCAATAATTTGCTGATTGTGACAACATGCTGAGTTGACATCTAAGCTGAATACATTCTGTAACCTTCAACCTACATGCCACTGAAGAACACTATCAGTATCAGTATGTATAATGTTGTATTAGTTCTCTCTGTAGAGGTCTTTCAGATTCTATTAATTGTGAAAGTACACAGTTTCTCTGTTCACTGCAAATTGCTCTAAACTATTCCCACATCACACACTAGGATGTTCACTTAAACAACTTGCCTTTCATCACTTCTGAAAACTTAACCTCTATTTCAATACTTCTAATGGTAGACTGCTGAATATTAATGCTGAATAAATTTGCACATCAGAATGAAAGTCATATTTCCACATAATTTTATTGTTTCAAAAATATCATGAGGGTATCTCTGGGATAATTTCTTATTCACATTGCTCAGTTATTGCATCATCTTCAGGTAATCTTGATAGGTTCCTTTTTTTTGTTCTGAAGAAAGATTTTTTGGTCTCCTGAATTTAACTATCCAATCTTAGTACTGCTATAACTTGTTATGTTCAGGGGCAGCCTTTGGGGTGTGCAAGCTGTGAGGCCGCACAGGGCATCATAGCAACAGGGACCCCAGTCAGCCAACACAGCTCACTATAAGCTCCAGGGAGGGCATGATTCTGTACAAGGCCACCAAGGCCATGGGCGCGGGTAGCAGGGAGTAGAGTGATGGACCAGCCTGCAGCTTCTCCTCGGATCACCGCTACTCTCCCCTGCCCGTATGTGCAAAGGCAGCTGGGATTTTAGAAGAAATGTAACGCTAAAGCTGGCGGGGGGGGCGAAGGAGGGAGCAGTCATCCAGGATGGCTGGTAAATATTTACTATCTCTAGTTTGCGAATGAATGGGAAGCCATTGTACTGAGTGATTTCCATACATTTAGTGCCGAGGCTGCAAAAACAAAATTAGGTTGAGGACTCTTTCTCCTCAATTTATTTTTCTATTTTAAAAGGGAAATGCCAGGGGTCTGTTTAGACCCCTGATATTTTACCAAAGCTCCCCCAACAGTAAAGAAAATACATGAAAAAAACCCACAACACACATAATATACATGTGGGACAGTGCACTTGTTTTAGTAAACAGTATGCACTATTTACCATGTAGTCTAGGTTTTGTGTTCTGTTTTTTGTTTTTACTTTTCTAGATGCACTTACTTGAAAAAAAGGTCTGCATGACATCCTGACACTTTATTTTTGTAGACTCTATTTTAGTTTCACATTTATTGTTTACCATTTCTTTGCCTACTTGTTGTTTTATTTAATTATTTATTTCATAATAAAGTTTAATACCTTTAAATACAAGTTTTATTTTTTATCATACTTTGTGGCCAGTGAGGGCTGTGGTCACTTAGGGGCACTGTAAAGCTTTCTAGCACAGGGCGCCTGAAGGCCTAAGGCTGGCCCTGGTTATATTAACTATGCTCCCTCATGTTATTTATAAGCATATATTAATTTTTTTAACCATAAACCTCTGTGTACAATCAGCATTCCCTAATGTATAATTTTACTATACTGTAATACTGAAACACTGTCATTTGGCATGGCTATACATATTTCACACTTTAAACACCAAAGGCAATGTAAACATTGGAAACTAATATTTGCATTTTTTAAATTGAAAATGTAATTCTCTTAATAAGTGCATGTACCATATATATATCTGTAAAAAATGTCTGTTCTTCCCTTACAAAAATTGTAAACACAAAAACAACTTGTTAATATTAATAGTAATCAAATATTTAATTAATTTCAATTGACTACAAAGAAAAGTAAAATGTTGGCTGCAAAAAGTAAAATGTTGGGTGGTAATGTAATTCAAATTGAATTAAAATTTTGCATTTTTGCGATCATTTAAATCCAGAGTTGTAACCATTTACAGCTGTGGGGCAGTCATGTGGACTATAGCAGCTACGCGCAGGTGTTTTTAATTATGTGCAGCCACTCAGCTTGTACAAATCAATGACAGGCTGAGAGGCTATGCAACTGTCTGCATGCATTTACATGAAATGTTGTTTTATTTTAACATTCGATTTTAGAATTAATAGGAATTTCCAAAACGAATAACGAAAATTTTACATCCTGCTCCTTTGACTTCTTTCATTGCTATGTCGATTTAACCCCATTAATTAATAGAATGTCAAAAAAAAAGTTATTTTGAAAATCTAAGCAGTCTATGGCCAGCTTTATTTAAAAAGTTTGGTGAAGGGGGGGGG
>NW_017306800.1:376530-402912 GCF_000935625.1 Nanorana parkeri | reverse complement strand
ACCGGGAGGTCGAGCGGTGGCTCGAGGGGATCCACGGCTAGCATTTCGCCTACGAGAGACCTAAGGGGAGGCCTCCTGCTACCTGAAGCCAAGCTGCTTCTCCTACCGTCCGCAGCCCTGTGAAATCCAAGCTGCGGATGACATCCTCCTGAGAGGCCCAGCATGAGGTGAGCCCTGTCCCTTCACAAGACGACACTAGGGAGCTTGTCATGCCCATAGATGCTTTCCCTACTCTGGATCAGCCTGTATCAGACTCAACCCTAAAGGATATGCTTATGTCCCTCAGAGGCTCGTTGCATACAGATATGCAAGCCATGAAGAGGAAATTTGATGCTGATCTGTCTCAAGTGGGTGACAGGGTATCTCATGTTGAAACCAAGATGGGGGAATTTGCCTCCACATTTAACGATCTGGTTGACTCGCACACGCGCTAAGGTGGCGGATATGGAAGATCGCTCCCGCAGGAACAACCTCAAAATAAGAGGGGTCCCTGAATCAGTGAGCAATGCTGATCTGCACCTTTACGCACAGAATATGCTTGAGGAAATTCTCCCTGATGTTCCTTCTTCAGAGCGTATTGTAGATTGCATCCATAGGCTGCCAAAACCTACGCACCTGCCGGATAAGATCCCCAGGGATGTCACATTGAGGATCCATTTTCTCCATGTCAAGGAGAAACTGATGCTGTCGGCACGGTCAACCTCCAACTTGCTTTCCCAATACACCCACCTGCAGTTCTATGCTGATCTCTCCCAACACGAAGGCTCTCCGCTCCCAAAAGTTAGTCTACAGATGGGGATACCCCACAAAGCTGATCATCACCAGAGTTGGGGAATCCTACTCTATCACGACCCTGGAGCAGGGTCTATCCTTGCTTCCAGACTGGAAAATCACGCCAGACATCACCAGTATCTCCAAGACATCTGAGAGAGCATCTCCCTTACAGGACGAATGGCATACGGTGACCCGCAAGAAGAGGGGGCAAGCGACCACCTGATATGGCTCTGGCCCCACCATATGCTGAAGCATCTTCTTTTTTTTTTCTTTACACCTCAGTGCCTCAAGGACCCTGTGTCTGCTTTTCTTGTTTCACCCCCAATGATACGCTCAGTACACAGTACTGTGGCTACACCCCCTTTGGGGGGTGTCTCCTTTTTTTATCCACTGTTTGAACGTTTATTTGTTGTTTTTTGCTTGTTCTATTTTTTGTTCTCTTTTTTCTCCTCTGTGCAGCCAATCCGATATGTGGCCGGACCACTCTCCTGGACTTCCCATACAGATATGCATTGACCTGCGGATGCCTAGTAACCTGAGTTGGAGACTCATCTCTTCTTTAACCGTTATACCTGCTTACGCGGTCCACTCTACACCCCTTGCACCATCCCATCTTCCTCCACCATGGCTGTAAAGGTTGTGTCCTTCAATGTTAAGGGGTTGAATCACCCTGCTAAAAGACACAGCCTTTGGCGGGAGGCAACCAACCTGGGCACGGACATTCTCTGCCTCCAAGAAACTCATTTTCAAATATCCAAGACTCCTGCGTTCACTCACAAGAACTTCCCCCATATTTTTGCGGCTCACTCTCCAACTAAATCTAAAGGGGTGTTGGTGGCTGTGAAGGACTCTGCCCAATTCACTGTTATACAGCAGATCCTAGATCCCGCAGGGAGATATGTTATTTTGATTTGTTCCATAGCTCAGACGGTTTATACAATTGCTAACATTTATGCTCCCAATTCCCGTCAAATTAGGTTTCTCCACAAAATATTTAGGATTCTCTCTCGGGTTCGTCAGGGCAGTGTCATCATATGTGGTGACTTCAATGTTACCCCAGATTCCTCTGTTGACTCCACGAATCCGCATAGACACACCTCGAACTCCTTTAGTCATCTCCTACACCAGGAGGGCTTTTATGATGTGTGGCATTGCCTGCACGCATCCGAGAGAGACTACACTTGTTTTTCTCCGCCCCACAATTCATACTCCCGGATTGATTTGTTTTTAGTGGACAGAGGCCTTCTCCAGAGAGTATCCGCCTCCGATATTCACCAGATATCCTGGTCTGACCATGCCCCTGTATCCCTGGTGATGTCTGAGGGCAATACCAGGAACTCGTACCTGTGGCGCAATAATGTTCAGTTGCTCCACTCCCCTCAAACAGCTAAGCTCATTGGAGAACGCCTGTCCGAATATTTATGCTTAAATGTGGACTCTGTGGAGGATCCTTTCTGTGTGTGGAATGCCCACAAAGCCTATATTAGAGGCCTGTTGATGAAGCTTGGTCCTGTACGCAAGAGGCAGAGGTCGCGGCAACTCAGCCAGTTACTATTACAGATGGGGCAGGTAGAGGAGGCCAACAAACAGAGCCCCACCGCGCAACGAGCCACCCTCTTACATAAACTGAGGGAAGATCTCTGAATCCTCCTACTAGATCAATTTGATAAAGCTACTGGCCATATGAAAGCATCTTTCTACTCGCAGGGCAGCAGGGCTGGCAAGCTGCTCGCCCGACGGGTAAAAGAACAACAAACAAAGACACGAATCCCATTCCTAATACATCCTACTGGTGGCCATAAATTGAAACATCCACAACATATAGCTGATTCATTTAGCGGATATTACAGCCAACTGTACAACCTTAGAGACGACACCTCTATCCCACATCCTAGCACAGCGGATATAGATGGGTTTCTCCAGCATCTCAACTTCCCCTCTATGACATCCTCCCATCGCTTAACACTTAATGCCCACTTCACAGCCAAAAGGAGATCCTCCATGCCATTCAATCCCTGCCATTGAACAAATCCCCAGGACCAGACGGTTTCTCTGGGGAATACTATAAACAATTTGACACCATCCTCAGCCCACATTTATTGTGGGTGTTTGAGCGAGCCTCGACCTCTGCCTCTTTTCCATAGGAAATGTTACAAGCCCTGATAGTCACTCTCCCAAAACCGGGTAAGGAGGCAAATGTACCTCAAAACTTCCGCCCTATATCTCTCCTTAATGTGGATATTAAGCTGTACGCAAAAATCTTGGCTTTTCGCATGATGGAAGTACTCCCATCTCTGATACACCCTGACCAATCAGGCTTTATTAAAAACCGAGGAGCTCCGGATGCTACACGTAGAGTTATCAATATCTTGCACCACGTGGAGAGATCTAAGACGCCTTCTCTGCTCCTTACTCTGGACGCGGAGAAGGCATTTGACAGGGTCAATTGGGAATACTTATCCCGGGTACTGCAAAAGTTTTTTTCGCATGATGGAAGTACTCCCATCTCTGATACACCCTGACCAATCAGGCTTTATTAAAAACCGAGGAGCTCCGGATGCTACACGTAGAGTTATCAATATCTTGCACCACGTGGAGAGATCTAAGACGCCTTCTCTGCTCCTTACTCTGGACGCGGAGAAGGCGTTTGACAGGGTCAATTGGGAATACTTATCGCGGGTGCTGCAAAAGTTTGCGTTTCAGGGATGGATCCTATCTGCTGTCCTGGCATTATATTCTACCCCAACGGCCCAGGTCTTCACCTCTGGAGCCCTGTCCGTTCCATTCTCTATTTCGAATGGCACAAGACAGGGTTGTTCCCTATCCCCGCTCATTTTTGATTTACTGATAGAAACTTTAGCAATGATGGTCAGAACACACGCTGACATTTCAGGGGTTGTTCTGAATGGCACATCTCATGTTATCAGACTAATTGCAGATGATGTTCTGCTATTACTCACTAATCCCGATAAATCGTTGAGGGTGGTTTCCTCTTTGCTTGATGCCTTCGGTAGAGTATCGTACTATAAAGTTAACGCATCTAAATCGCATATACTTGACCTGGGCGTGCATCCTCAAACCAAAAGAGACCTCCAGTCCTCTCTCCCCTACCTGTGGAGGTACGATGGAATCTCGTATTTGGTTACTGTGATGACCAGAAAGTGCTTGTCCCTCTTTGAGAGCAACTACCAACCGTTTTTGGGGACATTGTCTGGTCTACTTAAATCTATGGATAAGGCCTTCCTGTCCTGGTCTGCTAGGTTAGCGATTTTTAAAATGATGGCCTTGCCCCGGCTAATGTACCTGTTTAGGACACTCCCCATCCCTATCCCGGACCGTTATTTCAGGGATCTCCACAAACTCCTCAACAAATTTGTGTGGCAGGGTAAAAAACCACGATGTTCCCGGAGCGTCTTAACTAGACATAGGAGGGTGGGAGGCATGAGTTACCCCGACCTGAAAGACTACTACGTAGCGGTTTTGCTGGACCAATTGAAACCATGGTTACACCTTAAACACACCATCCCGTGGCATACTGTTGAGAGGGCCCTATCCCCTGGGGCCAATCCACATTTCCTTTATGTGGCACATTTGCTCCCAGAGAGGACGCTAAAGACCCTCTCTCCCTGCCTTCAGGCTTCATGTATGGCATGGAGGGTTTTACTCCTTCCTCGTCATACATCGGATCCACTGCACGCCCTACCATCTCCAATAGAAGCCCTTAGAGTCTTAATTCTCTCCTTGTCCCTACAAGACTGGACCTCTAGAGGAGCCCGTTATGTACAAGACTTGATGACCGACAATAAAATGCGACCCTTCTCCACCCTGTCATCCGCTTATGGCCTTCCCTCCGGATGCTTTCTCCAATACCTACAGATTAAGCACACACTGCAATCCAACCCTCAGATACTTTGCAACATACCGTATCCAGCATGGAGATTCTATATTGAGAATTTACCCAAAAAGGGGGGAATATCACTATTTTACTCTCTGCTATACAATAAAATGTCTTTAGTTAAGGTTAAACCCTATGTAATATGGGAGCAAGACCTCAATCACACTTACTCAGCAGACCAGTGGCTACAGGCATTCTTCTATACGCTTTAAGACCACCAGATGCGTGGAACTTTGGGATTTACATTACAAAATATCTTTGCAATGGTACTATACGCCACATAGGCTGGCCAGGATGTTTGCATCTTCCTCCTCTCTGTGCTGTGGGCTAATTGGCACACTACATCACATAATGTGGGAATGCAAATGCTTGACAAGCTTCTGGAGGGCGGATATTCCAGAAAATAGCAACTATTACGGGCGTGCTGATGGGCACATCTTCTGGTATGGCGGTCCTGTCCCTGGGTATTGACCGCATTCCAGCACAATATCAGAAATTAACGGTACATATCCTTTTGGCGGCTAGACTTACCATTGTCAGGAAGTGGAAAAGCACCATAACCCCCTCGGTTAGTGAAACCCTATCCATAGTGAAGCTTCACTATCATTATGAGAGAATCATAGCCTACAAAGAAGGGTCATTAACCAAATTTGACGAGAAGTGGCTTCCATGGGTGCAATGGGCCACCACGACTGTATCAGTCTCTAGAGAGGGACAAGGCGGGAGTACGATTGATTCCACGTAATTACAAGTTAGGAAGGTATGGCCATGTATCATACTCGGGTGAATCAGTAGGCTTTATACAGAGCATAGACTTGTTCCACTTATTTTGGTTAATAATCTACATGATGTTCCAATTGACCACATATTGATTGCTTTTTCTTGCAAAAAAAACTGTTATATTATTACTATTGTTTGCACTTCTTTGTGACTGTTTACTTTGTCTTCTACATATGAAAACTTCAATAAAAATATATTAATTAAAAAGTTTGGTGAATACTGTACTGACACAATCAACACCTTAGTATTAACCATGTTGCCTGGATATCTAGAAACATTTGCTGGCTTTAAAAAAAAGCTACTGGAAAATCATGCAGATAGTAAAAAAAGGTAAATTATGTATTAGGAGAATGAGCAGCACTTTACTGCAATGAGTAATATTGGAGTAGGTCTCCATAGGAGACGGGTAAAGGTAACACATCAGGATACAAAATGTGCCATAGTTCCCTATTCAGAGAGATTGCTTATGACCATAAGTCAGGATGATACTGGGCAGTGTATGGGGGCCATGCAGCAAAAGTGGCAGCACCTTTTTTATTAAAATGTTGTTGTTTTTTTGCTAGCTACAAGTAGTTAGAAGTTGCAGTTAAACTGTTGACACATTTCAACCAAACCAAAATAAAGCTTTTATGGCATCTGCTATATGACAGAATAAAAACATGTTTATTTTTTCTGGTCTGTAGTTGGGTGCCAAAATATATAACAATAATAATTATTATTGTCATCATTATTTCACTAAATAATTCACTGATTCATTATTTCGATTGCACCGACCGATGTATCACATTCCTGAAAAAGCAGGTCAAGTCTGTTTCAAATGTGTTATATATAGAACTGTCCTTGGATTTATTTTTGCTGGAACAAGACTCCCTTCTAATGCTGACTCTTGCACACTGGAAGGAAATTTGAAAATAACTGTTTAGAAAATAATAGGTGGTAGACATGTTAAAGGTGACAAAAAAAAATCCTGCAGCAATCTGCAAGGAGCCATGCAGAGTGCTCTTAGTATGAAAACATACAAGTGCCTGGGAAGGAGTTATAATTAGAGGTGCGTGTTATCCCCTTGTTAGGTCCTCTCATTATTTATCAGCCCTGCATATTGCTGAGTCCCCTCCTGTGCATAACACAGAGGCTTTTAGTGTGAGCCCACATTAATACTCTCACGCTGTTCAGTTCTTCATGAAGGTTGTGAGTAAAAGTGTGGAGCTTAGAAACACACTGATAGCATGACCTGCAGCTCAATGAAATTAACATTAAAATATACCTGTTAAACAAAATAACACTGTATATAAATAATACATAAACATATTCTTCTTAAAGTCAAATTGTAGGGCTTACATAAAACCAAGTCTTAACCAGGTCCAATTTTAGACATGTAAAGACCAAAGGCAATGTTTTAATTGGTGGTTCTCTGCCAACTTTGTAAAAAAGCAATCAAATGTATGTCCAAAGAGCACACCACAGCAAGAATAAAATATGTTATCAAAGGTGCAAGCTTCAAGGTTCAGGATTTTTCATCACTGAAATTTTAATAAGCAAATGAGTAATACTCAAGAGTATTAAGAGGAGCATGCACTGGGAAAAAAAAGCATTGAACGAGAATATGAGGACAGAGCTAGCATTTTGGAGAACTAATTTTAAGTGCATTTCCACTTTTGCAGCCAAATTGGCATAACATCTACTTTATAATTGCTACACGTTCCCATTCACACCACATAAGCCTAAAAAAAATTTAAAATGTTTCTTGAAGTTTAAATTGCTTTTGCTTGGGTTAGGGTTTCTTGGCTTTATAAAGGTTAAAATGTCTACTTGCTTCTCCTACTTTTGTAATGTTAGGAGAGGTTGTGAGGGGTGAGGGGCTTCTCCATTGTATAATAATGAAGTTAAAGAGAGAAACACAATCCTCAAATTTCAGTCCTAAGTTTTTCTATTAGGACAAATCACTGTGAAGGTTCTCCAAAAAACCTGGAATAAGCCTTGATGCCCGCTGCAGCAAAACATCTAAAAGGTAAGAAATGTTTTTTTAAAAATTATTTTTTTAGTATGCTGTGCGAATTGGAACACATAACAAGCATATAGAGGGTTTTTTCAAATTTAACCACAAAAATGGAAATACACTTTAAAGTTGACCTAAAACATAATATGCTGACATTTAGCTTGTAAAAGAATTGTGTACCATAAAGTAGGGATGCACCGATATATTGGCTGCCGAAACATATCGGCCGAAAATGGCACTTTTGGCATAATGCCGAAAGTGCCATTTTCTGGCCGATACAGCGGTGCATCCATCCAATTCTCTCCTCCCTGCTGGGCGCTGCTCTGTGTCCCAGCGGGGAGGAGAGAAACTGTGACAGGCGGCTGAGCGCTGTGGGAGGAGAGCGCTGTGAGCGGCCAGTGTCTCTCCTCCTGCAGCACTCATCCTCCTGTCACAGATCGGCAGAGCGTTGTTTGGGCGGAGACAGCCAGCGCTGTCAAAGCAGGCTGAGCTCCGCTCCCTCAGGCTACTGTGACAGTGAGAAGAGAGTGGTACAAACAAGCTGTACATAATTGATGACATGGTATGTTAACTATATGCTCAATTATGAATGAATGGGAAGTGATTTACATCACCTCCTGTTCATTCATGATTGTGGTTATAGTAAACACACTATGTTCTCATGTTATGAATGAACAGGAACACTCATAGAGGATTCCTGTTCATTTATAACAGGGGCTGCAGAAAAAGAGATTGAGGACTCTGTGTCCTCAATCTCTTTTTCTAAATATCAGGGGTCTGTTTAGACCCCCAATATTTCCCCACAGCCCCTAAAAGTAAAGTAAAAAAATAAAATATTGAATAAAAAATGAATACATAAATAAAAATAAATATTAAAAAATTAAAACGTTTATAAAAAATTAATTTGAAAAATATTTGAAAAATTTGAAAAAATTAAAATAATTTTTTTTCGGTTTCGGCCTGACATGTTTTTTTATTTTGGTTTCAGTTTGCTTTTTACATTTTCATTTCGGTGCACCTCTACCATAAAGCATCTACATGAAAGAGTATCAACGGTGGCTGCATTTTATTGCAGTGACAGGAGTGGGATATGGCAGTGTAATGTGTTTAGGCATGGCTGCTTGTAGTCTCAACCAGAGATACGTGTGACAGAATAACAACACATGAACACACTTGGAAGACAGTTGTCATCCCATAACAGGAAGTACCTAAGCAAGGACCTTCATAGCAGGCTTACCAGATCTTATTTTAGTGAAATCTTCATATTTAAAAAACAAACTTTTAAAAATATCATTGGAAAATTAAAGTCAGAAGGGGGGTGAGCTGGTTCTGCATCTGAAAAGGTGTGCTTAAACCATATGATTCACTCTTTAGAGTGAGAATCATGTGGTCTATTGGGTGTCCAGGCAGGATCACTGATCATAGCTTGCACTGTTCACCCTAATCTGTTCACTCTATAAGATGTTGTAAATTAAAGAGTATTTCTGTTACAGGCAGTTACTTAAAGTGGCATTAAAGTCAAAATGGTTTTAAGCTATTTCAAATGCTGGTTAAATCATTTACAATAGATGCTGCAACTTGATGTTTAAAGGTTTAGCTTTATTATTTTTCCTTCTTCTTTCTTCTCTCCCTCTTCCATCGGTACATAGGATTTTTTTTACTTTCAATAGTTTTTTATTGAAGTCAAGTGAAGCATACATAACAAAATGTATATAACATAACCAACTTAACATCCAGGATACAGTATGCTTTGCAATATCATTGCCATTTATAGGGAAGTTAGGAGGAAGGGGAGGATGACAAAACAAGTGGAAAGAGAGGCGGGAGAAAGGAGGGAAGACAAGGTATGGACCAGTTATGCGTCAGGCAATATTAGAGATCAAACAATGCAGTATGGATGTACAATCCATTTTCTCCAAGCTGAGAAGAATATAGGATATGATTTATTTTTCATGGCACGTGTCTTAATATATTTACTAGGCATCTAGTGGCGTCCGGGGCCTGACGTCCATGCACAAAGCCTACTTGGTCGGGGTTTATCAGTAGAGGGAGGATGTGTAGAAGTCTTCTGGACAGTATCTCCGCATAGATTTTGACATCAGTGTTCAGTAATTAAATTGGTCTGCGATTACAAGCGGAGGAGTGATCTTTGTCGGGTTTAGGGATGGTCACTATAATACCTTGAAGCATTTCTTTCAGGAAAGTACCCAAAGACATAGTCCGATTGTAAATCTCACAGAGGTGTGGAGCAAGAGTATGTTTACAGTTTTTATAGTGTTCATTAGGGTAACCATCAGGTCCCGGAGATTTATTGGAGGGTAGAGAATCAATGGCTAGGATAATTTCATAAGTAGGTCCCGGAGATTTATTGGAGGGTAGAGAATCAATTGCTAGGATAATTTCATGACTAACGGTTTAATGGTAACGGGAGTGGATAGATCGGACACTTGCTCCTTCGTAAGATTGAGAAGATTGACAGAGCTAAGGAAAGTGTTAATTTGAGTGGCAGTGGGTTGGTGAGTAGTGGGGTCATCTCGGATGTTATACAGCGAGTTGTAGTATTGTTTAAAGATGTCAGTCATCTGTTGAGGGTGGGTGGTTTTGGTCCCTGTGACCAGATCAGTGAGGTGAGAGAGCCTGGAATTATGTGATCAGGCTTTGAGCCTCTTAGCTAGAAAAGAACCTGCTTTGTTGTCAAGGGCATAGAAGTCAGCTTTAATGCGTTTTAAGGAGTACTCATATTTATGGAGGAGGAGTAGTCCCAGTTTCTGTCTTAAATCCAGTAGTGTAGTGGATAGGCTATGAGCAGGAGAAGTACATAGGATTTTGAAGATCAACGTTTATATATAACAGAATGTCAGTGGATATGTGCTTATGTCTTATAAATATGACCTTATAAATATGATAATGGTTGGGGGTTTTTTCGTGATTTGTCTTGTGAAATTATTTTGTTAATTGTGTTGTGTGTAATTTTTTTTTTTTGGTACCCTAAACACTGATCGTGTTATCCCATTTTAGGGTGGCTTCTTTCCCTTGCAGGGTTTTTTTGGTTAGTAAGCTGTGTGTGTCTCAACAAACACCTTGGCATGGCAAGGCACACCACTTCCCTGCTCCCTGCTCCTCCTACTTTCTTCTCCATGCTAGTAAATTAAAAGCTGTTGAAGACTGTGTTGTCCATTGTGATTTTGTATTCAAAATGAGATTCAGGGAAGCTGATCTGAGAAAGTTGGAGCCAGCTGTTTGGAAACATGAAGACTGTAAGTGGTTGAGCAACAATGTAAAGAAATACTTTACTGGGCAATGTACACTTGTTTGATCTGGATTTCTTATTGAAAAAAGTTTGAGAGTTTAATACTACTTTAAAAGTAATTTAAGAAATGGGGGGGGGGGGTGACATGAGTATTACCTGGAGACTAATGTTTGTCTTATTTTGCCACTGAGTTCATACAAGTAACAAATCAGAAAAATAGTAAATGTCTATAGCATAACGACATTGAACTGCCTGTGATGTTTGTATTTGGAGACTTGTGCGAATATCACTATAGCTTATAAATCCATAATTTTAAATGCTGTTAAATATAAAAGCTTGTAATGGGCTATTAAATAATACATTTCTATCTGAATTGATAACAATCCCTTTATTCTTTCTGCACTATACCGCTGAGAATTTCTGACTAACTTTCCAAGAGCTTTACACTAACACTGTCATAAAGCAAACCCTCAAATCATTTCTTTCTATGGCCTGAAAAGTTCATAGAAGCTGCATACTAGACTCCAGCTGTTGTTGGAAAACAACCAAATCAACTCCCTTAACCAACAATTATCTTTATATATGACATATTTAGGTCTGTGAATTCTAAGGAAGATTTTAGAAATTTTACAGCAAAGCAGACTTGCTTTCCTTGCAATTCAGTCAGCTGCACAATCTGGGAATAAAACAGAAAAACTAAATAAACTAAATTATATAAAAATATAATAGGATAAAGAATGTCGTAGGCTTCTCATTATTAATTAAAGCATTAACATAACTTAAAATGACACTTAAAAGTTGATACAAAAGTCAGGGGAAATTCCCTCTTAGACAAATTACACCAGAAGAGATGTTCCCGTTGTGGACTTCACATCACTTTCTGTCCTGTTAACAATGTTAATCAAGAGAAATAGAGAAAGTGAATCTCCCCAGTAAAGACACAGGCAACCGTAAAAAATTGACAGCCAGGGATTTAACCCCACTATCTTCTGAAATGTTTTTGCTTAAACCCTTGGACTGTCAAGGACATATTTCCCCCTGATAGCAGTCAACCCCTTCATGACTGAGGCCTTTTTTTTCATTTTTTGCACCCATGTTATATTCCACATTTTAGGCCAGAAAATGACTTAAAACCCCCAAACATTATATATTTTATGAATGCCAAGACCCTATAGAATAAAATGGTGGTAGTTGCAAATTTTTATGTTGCGCAATATTAGCGCAACTCCTTATTAAACCCCAACATTTAGTGAAAAATGTAATTAAATGCCCCAAAACACAACAAAATACCCATTTTTTCCCCCCCATGTAATAGCAGATGGTGGTGACAGGTCCTCTTTAAGGTGATGCTGGGGGTCCAAAAGACCCTCAGTGTCACCTTTACACTGGAAATAAGCTATTGAAGTGCAGATCGCACTTCAATAGCTTATAGCTGGGCTGCAGGAGCCCAGAACTGAGAGCCCAGGGACCGGAAGTGATTCAATCTGCATCGCTCCCAGTCCCATAGAACGGGGAGGGGATTGATGAACGGACGTTTGTCGACCTCCTCCCCAGCTCCCCGCGAACACCAAGGAAGCCGGTCCCGGGCCCGTAGGAGGGGCAATGGAGCCTGGGAAGCACGGCGGCGGTGTCCGGCGGGGGGGGGCGGCCCTTCTATGGGACACAGAAGCGATCTGGCGACAGGTAAGTTGCCCCAGAATCGCTTCTGTTGTAAAGCCGACAATCGGCTTTACAAGTTTAAACAGAGTCCCGGCAGCAATAGCCACCGGGAGTCTGTTTAAACAGCCCCGATGCTGGCGACGTACACTGTACGTCGTCAGTCACGAAGGGGTTAAAACAAGCTTTTATCGGCAGAGCTTATTTCTGCCTTTTTTTTTGCGATATTGAGGCTAGTTGTAAGTAAACTGGATAGTTTACGAAAGTGAATGTAAACCCTATCAATAAACTGCTCTTATTTGCTCCCTTTTAGTATGTTATATACAGTATACTATTGAAAGTGTTTGTTATATCTGTTCAATAAATGCAAATAAATACCTTTCGATCCTGCCAGAAATCTTGGTAACTGGCACTCTGCTCTCGAGCTCTCTGCCTCTGCTAACTATTATCAGTTTGTATTGTTCCCAGCTCTCTACAGAATACCCCCTCTATGTCATTGAAAAGAGGAGGGGGTGTTCTGTAGTGCTAATAAACTTTCTGTCTTAGAGTGACAGCACTACTCTTTTATAAATAAGGTAAGGTGAGAGAGTGTTGACAGAAAATGTTTGACCAGCAGGATCACTGGGTAAAGATAAAGGACAAAAAGCCTGATATAGAATATGCATCCCACAATCTAATGTCTGGTAAGCTGCACTATATGAAATATTTGTTCTAGGGGTTATATGAACATTAAAAGGGGTCTATTTATTATTTTTTTCCCAATTGGAATCACACAACTTTCACCAAAGATCCACATAATTTTCTAATTAGATTCAAATGGAAAATGTGTGACTCTTGACTGAAAGTTGTGTGAATCTTACGTGAAAATATTCATAAATAGAACCCTAAGTGTCTGCTATCAGTATCAACATCAATAATACAGAGGCTCATTGGTGACTGGAAGTCATTAATGTTAGGCACATCTAAAGTGTAATATAACCATTCATTGACATTTCAGACATAAATGCTGTTTAATTAAGATATCCTTTTCTCTATAATTTTAAAACTTCTTTTTTCTTCTTTCTTCATTTCCACATATTGCCATCTTCAGTCTGCAAAAGGTGTTCTAAAGGGACATATCTAAACATTTAAAATGTACTTGCCCTTCATTGCTTTCATTCCGAGATCTATAATCAAGTCATACTTATGCTCCTCACTGGTATGAAGCAAAGCCAAAGTCAAAATGGCAACTCCACCAATGTCTTGGAAATGTTTCTATTCCCTGTGCTGCTTTATCCAAATTGCTGCTATCAAAAGATGAGCATGTAATGCATATGAGAATATTTCATGACCAAACACTAATTTTCATTGCTTTTGTTCCACTGCAGACAGTCTTTTGTTCTGCTAATTGGAGGAAGAGCTTTTGTTCCAGGACATTGAAAAAAAGTTACATTCACAGTAATAGTGAAACTGCTCATAAATGCAGTGCAACCTAAACGACACCGGCCGCTCCTCACACACCAGATGTCCACACAAAAGTCCTCTGGGCTTTATACAGCTTTTGTAGGGAGAGAAAGTTCACACTCAAAAGGGCCTGCTGTCAGTCTCTTTATCCCAGGTGATGACAAATTATATATATATATACAGCTGGCTACAGAAACTTCACAGATAAAACTCCTCATTCATAAAGTAATCTGTAAAGTGCAGTATTTTTCACATATATCCCCTACTATCAATTAAGTTCTTAGGTGCCAGGAACATACACAGATATCGGAAACTATGGCAGCACAGTTGATTGATCAGAACCAACGCAAGGGCAGATACTGAATGCACAAGGTGAAGGTAAAATAGTGACCTGGTGCCTGCATCATCATTGTGGGACAGGAATTACCCAGGAGTCTAGCCAGTGCAGCAGATTGATGATGTGTATGGGTTTGGACATAATAGGGCACCAAAGAGCAACCGTGGTGTCACAAACACTTCAGCCACACTGCAAGCAACTGAACAAGGCAGGGTAAGAAACCGTGACAAATCCTAACTGAAAGACATTTCATTTGCTAAGCATAGTTACCCTTTTCTATTTTTTTTGTTGCATCTCGTTGCTGCTGATCTCCTGCAGCCAACTTTGCAGCTATTGTATGACTACATGCACTCCAGCAATGAGTGCCCTCTAAAATTTTATCTGCCTCAATTGCACGTAAATGTATTTGATAAATGTGCTCACAAGGATCACACATCAAAGACCCCTGCAACAATGCCTACATGCAGCCATCATAATTATTTTTTGTCACCTGCATATTCAAGAAGTTTAGAAGTAGCACTCCATTATGGGGAGCACATGTGATGACAGCATTCAGCTGATAGCCATGTAAGTGGCCCCCAGGCTGCCCAGACCCCTCACATGGGTACCGGCCATACTACCCTGATGGCGGTGTTCTATCAAAGTTTGTGACTACGTTAGAATGTGTGACCGGTCACGTGGTCACGCATTTTAACGTAATCCCGCTCAGTTTTTTGGCGGTGGAATGTGTGACCGCCAATAGGTGAAGAATTCCGCTTTGTCAGCTGTTCCAGGGCAGATCGGCATCGCAGATCGTATGTGCAGGAGAACTGATCTGCCCTGGACCAGCGATCGGTCCTGAAATGTCACTTCTCTCCGACTCGGTGATTGCGATCTCACATTCCACCCCACTCACAAAGTCGGATAGAAGTGACATTTCAGGACCGATCCGCTGTTCCAGGGCAAATCAGTTCTCCTGCACATACCATCTGCGATGCAGATCTTCCCTGGAACAGCCGAGAAAGCGTTGGAATGCTTGACCTATTGGCGGTCACACATTCCACCTCCAAAAAACTGGGCGGGATTACGTTAGAATGTGTCACCACGTGATCGGTCACACATTCTAATGTAGTCAAAACTTTGATAGAACAGAGGCCTGTCTGTAATCATTTAATCAGAAACATAGATTATAATAGGGAACATTACTGTGTAATGTTCCCCATTATAATCCACTTTTCTAAAACTAAGAAATAACAGCACACAACCCTCGCCCCCCCCCCAATCCGCTCCCCACCACCATCACCCCCACCCCCCGATGAGGACTCACCCAGCCAGCGCAGGGTCGGAGCCAGACTGTGTTTGCACTGCAGGGGGTGGGGAGTGTGACACACACACTTCTCCTCTCCCGCCTGTTACTAGGGACGCGGCCGGGAGAGGAGGACCCGACCCCTTACTGAGACACCAGTCGGCAGTGCGGGCCCCGTTGTTCTAACACCAGGACCCTGCACTGCCCCATATTTCATGGGGGGTGCCCAGGACCGGACCTCACTGGCCCCCCAACAGTCTCAGGCCCGCTGCGGCCGCACCTGCGGGATTTCTGCCCCTGCCTCTGGTGGTCTAAGCGGGACTGAAGTTTGGATATGAATGCCAGATGCACAGTTAGGGCAAAATGTTGAAATGGATTCCCAACTCAGCAAAAGGAAGAGGAGCTTGTTCATTCATGACATGGCAGTTATGTGAGTAATGGAAGACATGATTGTATCTCTTTATGTATTAGTAGTGCTTGGAAATGAAGATTTATTCGGGTGATCTACAAGCAAATTTACTAATAGATGAAAAATAACCACTATTGCATGTTCCGTGTTTCGTATATTGGTTTTAAGATCTGAACTTTGTGTTACCTCACTGCTGATTTTAAGCCCCTTGTCGAGAGACTATGAGACAAGTGTTGGTGGAGTATACAGTATATATGCACTTTGTATTTCATGTTCTTATGAACATGAAATACAAAGAAATTAGTACTGAGCTATTATAATGTCTCCTGTGTTAGGGATGGAAAATTAGTAGCAGTGAGGGATAAGTATGCACTTTGAGTGTTTTTCAGCATGTATTATGCACCTTTGCATATTGGGCTTACAGATGTGAGGATATTTGAGGCTTGGGCTTCTGAAAACAAATAATATATTCTGGCCAAAGGGGACTGTATATAAAAAGAATTTAAGGATAAATACATGGGATGCCAAGATGTTATACGCACAAAATGTTACCATTCAAACAAGTTATAACATAAGATATTGCAGCAGGGCTATGATTTAATGTTTTTTTTAGTATTTAACATTTACACTTGTATGTAGATGTTTTTCTAATTTTATGTGTGGATATATATATATATATATTGCTGAAATCTTCATTTCAGGGCTTCCTTGCCCACTTTTATTAACCCCTTCATGACTGTTGACGTACAGTGTACGTCGCTGTCATCGGGGCTGTTTAAACAGACTCTTGACGGCTTTTGGCACCGGGACTCTGTTTAAACTTGTAAGGGCGACTGTCGGCTTTACAATAGAAGTGATTCTGGTGACTCAGCTGTCGCCAGATCGCTTCTATGGCCCGGTGAAGGGGTCCCCCCCCGCCCAACTCCCCCGCTGTGCTTCCCGGGCTCTGTTGCCCCTTTTACAGGCCCAGGACCGGCTTCTCTGGTGTCGGCGGTGTCGTCCATTCCCTTCCCGTTCTATGGGACCTGGAGCGATGCAGATTGCATCACATCCGGTTCCGTAGCTGCGGAAGCCCAGCTATAAGCTATTGAAGTGCGATCTGCACTTCAATAGCTTATTTGGAGTGTAATGGTGACACTGGGGGTCTTTTGGACCCCCAGCATCACCTTAAAGAGTATCTGTCACCACCATCTGCAATCACATGGGGGGCTTGTAAGCCCCCCTATGTGATAGCAATCAAAGTAAAGTTTAAAAAAAGAAGTTTTTAAGATTAAAATTAAATAGAATAAATCTAAAAATAATGTAAAACATGTTTTTGAAAGTCTCCACGCACATCGCCACATAAACACGCATCGGGTGCGCCTACGTATGAAAACGCCAAACGCGCTACACATGTCCGGTATCACCACGCACGCCGGAGTGTGAGCAATAATTCTAGGGCCAGTATTTTTGGGTATCTCTAAATTAATGACCTGTGGGGGCTTTTAAAGCATTGTCAATGGACTTTTTGGGGTACTGAAGCTTGTCGACGTTTCACGGACGCACACTATTTTTTACCTGGGCACGTGGGGTATCTATTTACGCGTTGTAACCTCATCTTTTATATTTAATTAAAAAATGGGTATTTTATTGTGTTTTGGGGCATTTAAGTAAATTTTTTCCCAAAATTGTGGGGTTTGATAAGGAGTTGCGCTAATATCGTGCAACATAAAACATTTGCAACTGCAACCATTGTATTCTATAGGGTCTTGGCTTTCAGAACATATATCATGTTTGGGGGTTTTAAGTAATTTTTAGGCCTAAAATGTGGAATGTAACATGGGCGCAAAAAATTGAAAAAAGGCCTCAGTCATGAAGGGGTTCAATGACAGTTCACAAAACAAATTACCCTTGCAGGGGTTCTGTAGCATCTCTTGGCAGCACATGCCCATCCAGCCTCCTGGCTTTGCATTTGCAGCACCGCTGCTCCGGCCTCAGACCTCAGGCCACTGCCTGTACCTCCAGACCGTCTCAGTCATGTGCTAACCTGCACGCTGGTTTTTTTTTCAATCCACAGCACCCTGCTGTGCTGGCCTCCACTCTGACTCCTGGGTGGAGCTTTCCTGTCTCCCAGGTGGAGCCTTGAACCCTTCCCTTTATTTTAAAGCCTTTACACTCTTGTGCCATCAGCATGCGCTGGACACTCAAAATCTGGACACAGGAATGGAGATTACACAGTGGCATTGCCACGCACTGCCACAATATATATATACAGTTGTGTGAAAAAGTGTTGGCCCCCTGATAGCTCTCAGTTACTTTCTTTCTCATTTGTTCCTGGATTTCTTTGGTACTCAGCATGATGTGTAGCTTTTGAGGATCTTTTGGTCTACTTCACTTTGTCAGTCAAGTCTTATTCAAGTGATTTCTTGATTGCGAACAGGTGTGGCAGTAATCAGGCCTGGGTGTGGCTAGAGGCTAGAGAAAAACTCAGGTATGATAAACCAGAGTTAAGTTATGTTTTAACGGGGGGCAAACACTTTTTCACACAGGGCCATGTGGGTTTGGATTTTGTTTCCCCTTAATAATAAAAACCTTCCTTTAAAAACTGCATGTTGTGTTTACTTGTGTTATCTTTGACTAATATTTAAATTTGTTTGATGATCTGAAACATTAAAGTGTGACAAACCTGCAAAACAATGAAAATTCAGGAAGGGGGCCAACACTTTTTCACACAACTGTATTTATAGTATATATGAATTAAAGTGTTTGAGAATTATTTTTCTTTGGGCTGACATTATTTCGTCTTGGATATCTCCACATCTGAGGGCTAAATATATTTATATGTTTATTATTAAGATGAAATTATGTGGCCATAGCTGATTTCCCACACACTGAGTGCCCTCATTTTTGTCTGAGCACTGTATAACTACATCATATACATCTAAATATACACATGTAAATATGTTAAAGATCAGTCCACCCAAAATGGAGCATCAGCATCCCTGTCTTTACATGCAAGATCAGCGTAAAAAGAATACATAAATGGAAGAGAAGTGTCACGACCTAGTGCAGATAAACACGGAGTACCTATACACTTCGAGTATAATAAAAGGAGAACTATGAGGTGAGTGAAAATCACTCATCCTCATAGTTCGAGCTGACGTGTGACAATAAACCTGTCACACATCGGCTCAATAGATCGAGAAGTGAGCGAACACATACCGTCGCTCGCTCACTTCTTGATCATCTCCCAGCAGGCATTCCACCCTCCCCTCTCCGATCCTCCAGCACTCACTGGAGGAACGGACAGGGGAGGGGCGGGTACAGCTGGCTCTGCCTCTAGATAGACAGAGCCAGCTGTCACTCACGCAGTTGGGTGGATCTCGACAGTAATGTCGGGATCCGTCCTGGCTGCGGCGGTCCCAGTATACCACGAGCTGCAGCTCGCGATATACTGAGCTTTGGGTCACTGGAGGATGCTTGTATATGTCCTCCCGTGACCCTTAAAGTGACATTAAACCCTCAGATTTTTTAACATAAACCAATACTGTAATGTGTGCCTTACTGTAATCCATGGTTGTTTCCCTTCTCTTTGCTGCTCTTCCTTTTAAATCCTCATGTCTTTTCAAGCTTGGGGAGAACTTCCCTTTTCAGCTCAGGGCCTCTTCCTGTAGTGCTGGCTCAGGTTTCAAGCATATACAAACGTATACACAGACACCGTGTATCCATTCCTGAGACAAGGCAGTCTGCTGCAAAACAGAAGTTCTGCAGAGCATGAGAACAGATACAGATTTAAAAGGAAGAGCAGCAAAGAGAAGGGAAACAACCATGGATTACAGTAAGGCACACATTACAGTATTGTTTTATGTTAAAAAATCTGAGGGTTTAATGTCACTTTAAGAGAACTATGGGGAAAAACACTCACCCCTTAGTTCTCTTTTAAGTGTTATACTCACATGTTAGTGGGTGGATCAGGGGCTTCAAACAGGGGACTTTAGGACTTCTAATGCGACTTCGGGAGTGGTGACATTTGAGCTAGAGTGAAGTGAAAATGACAAGATGGGAATTCTGGTACAGATATGTGGAAGGTGTGTAATATTCACATTTACCATTGAGTAAGGGAAGTTGCAAACTTAGCAAAGGTGGTCCTGAAGAAGATGCGGTGGGATCCAAATAGGGCAATGTGATCCAGTATCCACTTGATCCAGATGTTGGTGAATTAAAGATGATGGACAATGTTTGTTGATGATTCTATTTGTGGTCGATCGAGAAGTACAGATGGAAGAGTTAAAATGCTATGTGAGAGCTGTCAGCATGGGTCCTATGCCGTGGTTGTCCTGGATGCCCTGGACTTGCTTCTGATGTGGTTAATCCAGTGGATGGGGGAAGATGGATGTGAATGTGGGGGAAAAGGCAATCCCCAGGTGACAGGCACTGTCCAGGTGACAGTGTGGAGATCAGCGGAGAAGATGAGGGCAGCGTGTGGTGGCTGATGTCCTGGGGTGGGGGAGGAGAGAGGGAAAGTGAAACCCACTGTTCGCTGTGGGGAGAGGTGAGAACACTGCGGGTGAAGCCGCCGGTGTCTGGACTGTTGATGGGGGGGCGGTAGAGGTGCTTCATGTTGGTGTGGGCAGCTGCCCTGTTCTCCCTAACTGGAGGAGACCTGCTGCACGGTTTCAATGGAAAGGAGTTGGCCGACAATGGATGTCAAGCATAGTGCCGCGGGGTGACGTGCAGCCACCGCGGGGCAGGGTAGTCAGTGTCCGGGTGACATGTGAGGTGAGTGTCTCTCTCTGGGTATGGGAAGGCATACTGTACCATACCTTAACAAACTCTGTATTGACCTTATATTAATATTGAAATGCAGTAATTAAAAGCAAATTAAGACAGACACACTTAAGACAAATAGAAACACGATCATCTCCAGGATAATACTGTACATGTCTCGGATCAGCAAAACAGTGAGTACACAGGGATTTTTTTTCTGGTTAGAAGAGAGGTCCGGTTAGTTGAATACCAGATAACTGAGAGTTTGCTGTATTTTATTTCTTTATTATGGTTTGAATAAAAAAAAAAATATATATACACACACACACACACACACACACACACACACGTTTTAAACTCTTTGCCCCTTTGAAAAGAGCCTATTGTTTACAGGATTAAATTGCTGTAGGTAAAATTTACACACATACTGAATGACTAATTCCAATGTATAATTCCTTACTGAACAGCTCAGTCTGAAGTTTCAGTCAAGCAAACCAAGACTTAAAGGGGTTAATTTACTAACCTTATAAACATGCCACGAACATGTATACACCTCTGTAGTGTGTTCCCTCCCAGCATGATCTATTGGTGGAATTGAGACACCTTTGTAGTGTGTACACACTTAGCAGATGTGTTGTGCAAAGCCCTGCATGAATTGCAAGGTGATGTTGTGTAAATTAGCTCTACATTGTGTTGCGTGCGTTGATGAATGCAGGAATGTAAATGCATAAGCTAACCATTTTTGTCTAAACTGTGAAGCAGCATTATATATGCATCATGTGCATGATTTTTCCATATATGGCATTAGTGGAAATATGCTTTTAGATACTTTTTGGTTGATAAATACGTTTTGCTGTGTAAAAATCACGCGCACCTAGTGCGTGCGTGTGTTTAGGTTAGTAAATCACCCCCAAAGTGTGACAACATTTGCTTTTCTGTTTCTTTAGCTGAACATGGTGCTCTGAGAATCCTTTGTTAGACATCAAATACTGTCTAAATGTAAATAAAGGTTGTGCACATGTATCTACAGTATATAGTAAAAATAAGTATAAAGCAAAGGTTTAAAGCATATAAACTTAAAAAAATAAATTAAAACTGCCCAAAAGCATTATAGTTTTCTTTGTAGTCACAGTGATATGGTCCTAAGTTTTATCAGAATGGTAGTTCTTCAGTACCATAACTTGCCTTACCTTATATGGATGGTATAATATTCCCTATTTCCCAAAATTGTGTCATTTAATTACATTATGTAATTAAAAATACATTGCTGGACATAATCAGTCTTAAGTCAATTACAGTTGAAAGTGAACTACCAGATTGCAAGTTTTAAATGTCTGTCATTAATATTATTAATACTGAATTGTGAAACACTTCTAATGCAATTACACAACACAAAGGTCACTTGATTTAACATATCATAGGAAAAAAAGGCATTCAGAAAAATATTCATTTATAGTTAGCAATTGATTGCAGCTAATAATTGTCATGTTATCAGAATATTTGTAATTACTTCATATATAACCTCTTAATCCTCAGGAGAATTTCCTCCACTATAGTCACCAGGAGCTTTATGGAGAAACTAATTAGTCAGTAAATGATAGTCTGTGTGAAGCAGCATCACAAATTAGGTCTTTGTTTACTGATTCTTTGCTGTAGCATATAATCTATGTTGTAATTAAAATGTGATGCTACATTGTTAAATTAAAAGGGTATAATTCAAAGATAATAGCTGCATTTTACACAGGGCAACTGAGGCGTATGTTGACATATTTATTAGCTATTTAGCTTGTCACAATCCTATGAAACAGAAAACAGTTCTAGGCTTTAAATCTGCTACAAAATAACTGAAGAGTTAGCAGAAGGGTCATTTAAAAAATACAAAGAAATGACATAAATGTGAAGATATATTTATTTGCTCCTCTTAAGGGGATAATCCCCTATATCCCTAGAGAGTGGCAGGAGAGAGGAGTAGGGGGAGACTTCTCAACCCCCACATATACCATCTGCTGGCAGGCTTTCTTTTTTGAGATCCTGAAGTCTTCTGCATATGTTTTTTTTTTGATAATGCTCAAATGATATGTTACCATCAGATTAACTGGTTTTGTTTTTAAATATGGCTATTCTGCATGACTAACTAGATGGTGCCTTATATTAAATAGATGACCACAAACCTATCCATGATGGAAAACTCCTGTACAATTTAAAGTGTCTAGCTATTTTTGATCCTGATGAAGTGGATTTAATCCATGAAACTGGATGACCATTATCTAAGACCGTTATGTAATTTGGATGGACTTTATCTTAATTATATATGTGGTCAGATACTATGGGATATATCACAATTTTGTACCAACCTATTTTTCATGTAGATTTGGTAAATAGGTTTATGTAAGTTTCTATTTGCTCTACTCTACCTCAATCTTTCCAGCGATGATTTTTCAAGGCAGAGCAGTGAGTGGGCGGGTCATCGTCGCCAGTGCCGAAGCTGGGGGGGAGGGGAGCATGTGCAGGGGCCCCACAGCGACAGCATCAGGATGGGTGGCGGGGGGATTTAAATGCTTGACGGTGTTCCTTCTAAGTCCTGTCAGAACACCGGCTCCCTCCCTCTCTCCTCCCGCTGCTCTGCAGGCACTGCCAGGGCCAGCTTTGCACCTGAGGGCCCCGGGAACGAGGGGGAGGAGTCTAGGAGCAGTGTCAGGCAGAGGGGGAGAGAGAGGACCAGCAGCCCTTACCCTGCAATCTGTCACCCGAGACCCTGCAGAGCCCTGGTGAGAGCGCCCGCATCCCTGGTGAGACAGCCTGATGCCTGGTGAGACCGCCCGCAGCCCTGCTGAGACCGCCCGCAGCCCTGCTGAGACTGCTCACACCCACATATTAACCACTATGGGAAAGAGTGCTGAGTGTCTGCCTGCTGGGAGCTGCTTTAAAGTGTTATTAAACCCTCAGGTGTTGTTGCATATATGTACCGCTACCTAGCAGCAGATATATGCAAGAACTTAAAGGAGAACTATGGGGTTAAGGCTTTTCCCCATAGTTCTCCTTAGGGTAACGGGAGGACACAAACTAGCGTCCTCCCGTCACCCTAAGCTCAGTATACCGTGAGCTACAGCTCGCGGTATACTGAGATGCCACAGTATACCGCGAGCTACAGTATACCGCGAGCCGCAGCTGAAGCAGATCCCGACAATTATGTCTGGATCCGCCCAGCTGCGTGAGTGACAGCTGGCTCTGCCTAACTAGAGGCAGAGCCAGCTGTACCCGCCCCCTCCCCCGTCCATTCCGCCAGTCAGCGCTGGCGGATCGGAGCGGGGAGGGGGAATCCAGCCTCTCCCCTGTCACGGCAGAGAGCTGTGACAGGATCGAGAGGTGAGCGAACGCCGGTATGTGTTCACTCACTTCCCGATCTACTGAGCCAACCTGTGACAGTCTCATTGTCACAGGTCGGCTAGAACTATGAGGTGAGTGAAAAGCATGTATGGTATGTTGTGAATGTTTTATGCATTTATTGCAAAAACAAATAGTTCTCCTTTAAAAAAAAACCTTTAAAACCGGTTTGAAAAAAATTAAAAAATATAAAAATCTGTTGGGTTTTTTTGGGAGGGGCCTTAATGGTTTCTTGCACCGGGGCCCTGAGGTTTCTAGTTACGCCTCTGATCTAAGGGTCACCAAACAGGATTTAATCTACCTACCTCACTTATTCAATCGATTTGCATCAGGCAGGCCTTTGCACTACATAGTTCTTAGTAGATGTGATGCAGATTGTACAATCATATTGTAATTCACACATTACACAACCCAGAGAACATTTAAATTATACCTTATATATATATATACACACACACACACATATACACACACATACAATATATACTGTATAGTTATTAATGGACACATTAAAAGGAGAAAATAATGGCTGCAGTATGTTTGAAAATATGAATACAGCAATCACCAAGGGAGTGTATGATTTTAAATAACACATTTTTCAATAAATTAGAAAAAATAGTTTCCGATGCTTAATGGAGTGTGAAAAGTGAAAAAAGGATATTTGTGTTAGCACAGTTTATAGAAAGCAACAGAACTGTATATGAAACAGACGACATTGCTTTTCATACACTGATGCTTGCTGGCAAATACATTTCAATACAGAGAGTAATGAAAATTAAAGATTAACTGATATTTAACGGAGTGGGAAAAATGAAAGAATAATATCTGCGTTACAATTGCTTATTAAATGGTACAGCTTATTCAAAATATGCGACTGCATTTCAGACAGTGACGTTTGCTACTAAAAAAAATGTTAAAACAGTGCGGTTATACAGTAGTATGTCTAAGGTCACAACAGCAAAAGTAGTGTAATAAAAAATAAAATATGATATTCAATGTGTAAAATACAATTTTAATATTAAATCACTATATTCATTTTTTGCAGTGTACCCATTGCTAGGAGACCATAGCACTAGCTCTGTCTAGCACATAAAACCTGCCAGTGTGGTACTCGACAGCCCAGTAATCTTTATTCATAAGAATTCATAAGAAGTGGGAAGATTTTCTGCCAGCTTATGCTGTAAGCAGTGCAATTCTGCTGCAGATAGTGAGGGTGAGAGGAGCAATAAAAACAACCACACCCCCAACTAGTCTAAAGCTGGCCATACACCTTACAGTTATCGTTCAATTTTCTTTGTCCCTCGTTCAATTTCTTCACAAATAGCCCATCATGCACAGACCATTGTAGATTTCAAGAATCATTTGTCAGCAATACTAACTGGCCACATTTTGTCGATCGACAGAACAGGAGTGTTCATGTTGCATTTTTGTTGTACGAAAACGCCACTAATCCATCAATTTTCCTCCGTTTCGACAAAAGTTTTCTAGTCTGCCCATTCAACCAAATTCGGACATTTGTACAGTAATTGTGATTGTGCACTTCCCAACTGGTGTATGGGCACCTTAATAGATTTAAGCTAGCTCAATTGACCATAGGAAATGACAACACATGTGCCCTGCTATGCTTATATACAGGGGGGTAAGAACTGACAACAAATGCAACTGACTGGCTGCTGTCAAAGGCTATTGAATGTTCCAGTGCATATTCATATATGAAAATAGGGCAAAGAGTTAGATGCAAGCTATTAAAAAGGTAGCAAACAAAGATAAGAATTTTCAGTTCATCTCAAGCAAAACAAATGGCAAATGCACTTATCAATTCATAACCGGCTTTAAAGCAAGGTATACATGGAAGGGCTCATATGCCTTTAAGGAGGAATGGGATACCTCCTGGTGAACCTCCACCCAATTCATCCTTTGCTATACAGTATATAATCCATATATATATCCAAGATGGAAGCTCTCATAGATTAGCGTTAGGACCGCACTACACAGAGGAGCCTTGATGAGCAGTGTAGCTTCCACATATTTTGCAAAAGTTGCGCATCTAAAACCTCTGTTTTTTAAAAAATAAATTCTTTATTTTGAATTTTTAGAACATTTTGTAGACAAAAAGGAATGTTAAAAACAAGTACAAAGACGTAGGTGATACAGTCCTAAATACATCAAAGGGGAAAAAAAGGAAGATCCCAATATGCAGGGGACCAAGAATCAGTGAGCAAAACAACATCTTGTAGCAGTTCTGACAATACAAGGAGGTAGATTCACATTATATTCAAGTCATGAGTATATATAGCAACTGTATGTCATAGTGCATATAGGGTAGATCACAGAGTCCCTACTACATCGGGAGAGGAAATCAGAATGAAAGAGAGAAAAAAGTAAAAGCAAGGAGACAAAGAGAGGGGAACAGTGATAATAGGGGGG
>NW_017306800.1:334383-376359 GCF_000935625.1 Nanorana parkeri | reverse complement strand
GGGGGGGGGGGAAAGAGGTAGAGGGGTTAAGAGGCGGGGAGGCTCCGTTCGCTGTTCCAGCTCCGCCTACAGTTCCATCTCTTCCTGTAGTATGTAGTATTTTTTTTTTCAAATGTTTTTTTATTGTTTTACAGTATAAAACACTTATGGAAGAGCATCAACAAAAGAGCACAGTAAGCAGTATGGTAGTGGATGTTACACATAATATCACTAGCGCATGGGTAGTATAGCACATAGCTGTAATATGCAAGTGGTGACATGTAGATGATGTGGATCATCACATCCGTCGTGCCAGGTCGTAATGCGGGATATGTAGAGGTGTGGAGACCATAGTAGAGCAACAGGCCGTATGGAAGGGGGCAACTCTCTGTAAAGTCGTTGTTTCCGTGACAATTCCACACATGATGCTTCACATCTACAAATAATGCAAGCCAACCTGGTCCCCGTGTATGACTATAGTGATATCTCTATTGAGTCGTGCTGCTAGGATTTTGGCCAATAATTTTATATCCACATTTAAGAGGGATATCGGACGAAAGTTAGTGCAGTTGGAAGTGTCAGAGTCAGGTTTTGGGATCATACATATGGAGGCAGACAGGGATTCTGGACGGAAGCAACCTCCCGTTCGAATGGAGTTCAGAGCTGCGAGAAGGTCTGTATATTTTTTTTAATAATGGGCTGTGAAACCGTCTGGACCTGTTTTTTGTTCATTTTTAGGGATTTAATTGCCCATTTAAGTTCGTGTAGCGTTATAGAATCCTCCAGAGAAATGCGAAATGATTGAGAAATGGTAGGCAGCCTAAGGCCATCTAAGAAACTGGAATGGTTTGGGGAGTGAGTGGGGTCTGACCCAGAGTATAGTGATTCCAGATGTCGCTTAAATTCAGTGACTATTTTTGAGGGATTGCTGGTCATGGTGCCAACTCTAGTGCGGACACGGAGAGGATTAAATTTTTACTGGTGCTAAAGGTATGTTGGCTTTATGTCTAGAAAGTCAACCACAATTAATATCCACAGGACCCTCTTTTAAGAGGTACGAAACAGGGTGAAAGCAGTAAAGTATTACATATGTACTGTGTGAGCAGTAAGTATTGTTCAGTAAATTCTGCCAAAACATTCCATGCCCAAACAGTAAACAAAAGTTTATATTCATTCAATACAAATGGGAATGCAAAATATCATATTTGGTGGTCAGTAGGAGAAGGAATACTGTGGCATAAATGTTCAATAGGAGGAAAAGATGCCCTGATGTTGGTATCAGTGGGAGGAAAAATATAGAGGGCTAGTGGCTCTGGATGGGGCTGGGAGGCTTGCAGGTTCTAGATGAGGCTTGGTGTCACTGTGGGTGTGATGGTGGTTCTGAAAGGGGGTGGGGAAAACTGTGGGGGCAGAGGGACTAGAAGTCCCTGGACAAGAGCTGGGGATGTTGTTGGGGCACTGTGGGAGACCAGAGAGCAGTGCAGCGGTTGAAAGCATTTTAATTGGTTGGGGCACAGAGTGGCACTTTTGGAGGTTGGGTGCATTATTGGCAGCCTAAGGTTTTGCAGCAGGCTGTGGCACTGTGAGAGGTTGGGGAAGGGGTTGGGGCCACTGTGGGAGTCTGGGAGTACTATGGGAGGTTGAGGGTATTTGTGGGAGGTTCAGAGGCACACTGTGAAAGTTTGAGGGGTACTGTGAGCTATTGTCAAAGTTTGAGGAACACAGGATCTGCAGCAAGCTGGAGTCTCTCAGATTAGTGTGGTTGAATGCAGCAAATACTTTATCTGCCCTTCCCCCACTTACTGCAGACCTGCTATCAGTATGTGCACCCTGCTTATAAGGAAACTTCTCCTCGGGGATCAGGGATCAGGATAAACCCATCTCTGAATACTTATTAATAGGAGTGTTAAAGTTCCAAGGCCACAAAGGGTTAATATCCAATCTCTATTCCCACTTGCTACAGACTATGCTAGGTAAAACTCCACTGGCTATTAGGACTAAATGGCAGACCCTACTACCTACTATGTCTTCAGAGAAATGGGATGATAGCAACATGGACAAATTTGTTGGTGGCCTTCCATTTCTCTGAAACAATACTTCATTCCTCTTAAAAAGGGGTTAAATTAAAAACAATAGTCACATGCATACCTACATGCCTTTGGTATGTCATAGAGTAAAGAAAATAAAATGTGAAAACATAAAACATATATTCTAAAATGGCTGGAACTGATTTGCTGGACCCCCTGAAAAAAATACTTGGATCATATTGACATTTCAAACTAACTGTTTCTGTAATTAGTATCACACATCTTCAATCTCATAATCAGTTAATTAGCCTATTTAAATGGAGTCATTCTTTTTGGTATCATTGTGTGCACCACACTGAGCATGGACTAGAGAAAGTAAAGCAAAGAATGGTCTGAGGAGATCAGAAAGAAAATTATAGACCAGCATGTCAAAGGCAAAGGCTATACGACCATCTCCAATCAGCTTTATGTTCCTGTGACTACAGCTGCAATTATTATTTAAAAAGTTCAAGGTCTATGGGAGTGTAGCCAACCTCCCTGGACATGCCCACAAGCAGAAAATTGACCCTAGATTGAACAGAAAGATAGTGTAAATGCTAGACAAAGAGCCAAGAAAAATGTCCAATTACAAGCTGAACTCCAAGTTCAAAGTACATCAGTGTCTGTTTGCACAATCAATTTCTTTTTGAACGATAGTTGTCTCAATGGAAGACTTCTCTGTTGAAAGAAAAACATAAAAAACAGCCTGACTGGAATTTGCTAAAATGCTTCTTCACAACTCACAATGCTTATGGGACAGATGAGACAAAGCTTGAGCTTTTTGCAGGTCACATCAGCTTTATATTCACAGTTGAGAAATTCAAAAAAAGAACACTGTATCCACTGTAAAACATGGAGGAGGCTTGGTTATGTTTTTGGGTTGCTTTGTATGCCAAGGTCTGCCTTTAATCTATGCAGGGCACAATGAAATTTAAAGACTATCAAGGAATTCTGTATCAAAACATATAAAAACAAAACAATGGACTATTCTGAAGTGGCCTTCTGATCTGAATCCTATTGAACATTTATGGAAAGAGCTGAAACATGCAGTCTGGAGAAGGCACCCTTCAAACTAGGCACCCTTTCATAAAGCTGGAGCAGTTTGCCCAACAAGAGTGGCCAAACTACCTGTTGGCAACTGCAGAGGACTATTTTAAAGCTACAGAAATTGTTTGCAGTGATTGCCTCTAAAGGTTGTACAACAAAATATTAGGGCCCACCATACTTGTCTATTCCTGTTTTATTTGATTTTTTTTTAATATTTAAAAAAAGCAATGTTTGATTTTTTTTTATTCATTATTATTATTTAATAAACTATAATGGATCAGTTAAAAGATATTTCAGAGAAAATTGTGTTTTTTGTGTGTGGAAGGGTACCAACAACTTTTTCCATGTCTGTATGTGTGTCTCTAAACTATTGGTCTTACCAATGGTTAACAATAGATTCATTCAATTGTATATTATACACCAAACATACCTACCTCCTGTTTGACTGCAGAAAATGGGATGTATGGCCACCCCCAATTATATACGATGTAATGAACCTCAGACAGATTCCAGGACCCTAATTTGGATTTACCTGATTATATCAAATTTCTGGCAGCAAGTGGTTACTGTACTCACCAGTTTATTGCAAAAAATTGCTGTCCTCCTGATGTTTGTTTATTTGGTATACTAGCTGAAAAATATTGGTGACACTATACTAGAATATTCGTGCAAAGCCATAGCTTATAAATGGATGAGTCCATTCTCCCTACTGTAGCCCAGCGGAAATCATTACTTATTTAGATTATCCTATATGAAAAAATGATATATGGGAATAGGAATTGCCCCCTAAAACTCTGAAACATTTAGGGCATATGGTGTTATTCTGCTCTCACGTTAAGGTTGTGGTGACCTCCTCAAACCAAAAGTTCTAACTAACTCACTCTGTATAGGTTTACTTTTTGACAACATATTTTTGAATGTATGTAACAAAAACACAAGAGACTATTACTGTTCCAATTCTTTAATTTAAGAAGCATTTTTTACTCAGATGCTTTTTAGACTTGTGCGCCGTCAAAAAATGTGTTCCGTTTCGCTCAGTTTCGGAATATCCGTTATTTCTTATTTAGTAATTCGTGTCCGAAACTCAATTCGGATTCGTACGAAATACGAATTTTCGTTAGTTTCGGCACATTTTCGTTACTGTATGAACATTCGTTATGATGAAGTTAAAAAGCAAAAATACCTTTGTTAATATTGGAGTCGATGTGGTAGTTGTTTTTTTATCCAAAATAGGAATTCCGTTAACGGATTCCGGATCCGAATTTCATATTTCGTATATAAAAAAAACTACCATCAACTCCAATATATTAACAAAGGTATTTTGCTTTTTAACTTCAATATAACGAATGTTCGTAACGGAACGAAATTCAGTCAACGGAATTTCGTATTTCCTGCCTGTATTGTAATGCAACTCTCAGCAGCAGAAGAGAAAACCTCTGACCTCAACCAAACAAAATACGAATTCCGTTAACAGATTCCGGATCCGAATTTCGTATTTCATATTTTAAAAAAAGCACTACCATCAACTTTAGTATATTAACAGATGTACTTTGCTTTTTAACTTCAATATAATGAATGTTTGTAACGGAACGAAATTCCGTCAACGGAATTTCGTATTTCCTGCCTGTGTATTGTATTGCAACCCTCAGCAGCAGCGGATCCGTATTTCATATTTCGGATTAAAAAAAAAATCTTGTCATGTTGTTCAACCTCATTTACAGGGGTAATATTAGTTCCTGTTTCAAAGAAATTCGGATCCGAAATTCGTTAACGGAATTTCGTATTTCGGATATGATTCGGAAACTGCAATTCGGATTTCGGCTGCTTCCGAATTTACAAATTTCAGGAAAATTTGTACGAATTTCGATTCGTAACGAAACGAATCGCACATGTCTACTGCTTTTTTATACCAATAGTGTAATTGTGAACATCTATGCACTTTTATACATTTGTATAACTGTTTGAGTTCATTTAACAGCATTAAAAATATTTCAATAATAAAAAGCTACTTCATATTAGGCACCATATATTTTATGGATTAGATTTAGTATGATTGTCTTTTTTTTAATCTGGGTACTTTGCATTTCAATGAAAATGTTGGGTTGTTTTTATTTAAAAAAAAAAAAGCATTCAGCTTTTACGGATTTGTGTGCAATCCCAAGTGTGTTATTGTTCCCTCCTGTGAAGGTTATTCCTGCTGAAAGAACATTCTGCTTATAGAAACATTTTTTCTCAGGTCCTCATGGTGTTTTTAAGGAGAGAATTTACTATAGTCTGTATTTAGTGTTTTGTTTAAAAAAAAAAAAGTACAAAACACTAGCACCATTTTCTTTGTTCAGAAAAATGAACACATTAGGATTTCCATGCTTCATTAATCCAAAACACATCATTCTACAAATGTTGATTTATATGCTGACCATTTCAATTATTCTACCAATGTAGTGTTAAAGTTAAATAACATTTCTCCCCAAAAATAATATGCCGGCTAATTACAATATGTGGAAATGTACAGTGAGTGGCCATGACACAAACACCTAAATATATTTATATCTAGCGCTCAATACAGACCTAAGAACAACCTCAGTACTTAGAATGCTTCTTAGTTTATCCCCTCCATGTTCACTAGCTGATAATAGACACTGTGGATTAAGGTATAGAACTTTCTTCAAATGTAACCTGATCTGGATTTAGGAAATAGGATAACCCATTAGATCATGTTACTTTTTACATTGCTGAAGGGCCCAGATGTATGCTTCTCACTCCAAATTATGGGACTTCGGAGCTTAAATAGAGTATGAGACTCTTCCTTTTGAAATAGATGTAAACCCTAGATGAATGATGTTTAATAAAGTACTGGGTATCATAAAGATTACCATTGTCTAATTAAATACTTGTTTTCACTATTTTTCATCCTTTGTTTATTCTTAGTGCTGTTGGTGTTCTATACCCTTTTTAAAGCCACTTCCGATCTATATTCATGAACACCAGAGATGGCTCCATGGCATTTCTCAGGGTGGATTTCCTGAAAGTGACAAAGGTAAACAATGGTTGTGCAATGTGTCAGCATAGGCACTTGAAATCTCCATTGTGATAGCATGAGAGAGGGTGACAATGCAAAATTACGTTTTGAAAATTGCATTTGTATGTTAAAAGTTACACTGTATGAGATTCAAGTGATTCGGTTTAGATCTACTTTAATATATTAAAACAAAATATTCCGTAAAATCAGATAATGGTTGCATACCAAGACCATATCTTGCTGAAGGATTGCAGAGTTTGGCACAGGCAAGATTTATAGGAAATTCAACCCTTTTACTGCCAGGGCCATTTTAGCCTCTTTTTTTTGCACATATCTTATAACCCACATTTTAGGCCTGAAAATTACTCAACACCCCCAGAATTATAAATTTCCTGAAAGCAGAGACCCTGTAGAATAAAATGGTGGCGGCTGCAAATGTTTTTGTTGCTTGATATTTGCAGAAGACTTTATCAAACCTAAAACCTCTGTAAAAAATACACTTAGCAAATTTTAATGCACAAAAACACAATTTAAAAACATTTTTTTTTGTAAAATATCAAAAATTAGGTTGTGCTGAGTAAATAAATACCCAACATGGCAAGCTTAAAAATTGTGCAAGCCCGTGAAATGGTAAAAAACTGCATTACCCTAAATTGGCCATGGGCGACAATTTAAAAGCCTGTACAGGTCATCAATTTAGAGTTTACTGTAAATATTGGCCCTAGAATTATTGCTGTCACTCTGGAATACACTGTAATATCTTACGTGTGAGGCACAATTGTCATTTTATTTACATAAGGGCACCCGACGCGTGTTTGCGTTAGTATGTGCATGTACACATGAGTTTTGTATTTATTTTATTTCACTTTATTTTTTTACACATTGTTTCATACTTAACTTCATTGCTATCACTTAGGGGAGCTTACAACCCTCTATGTGTAAGCATTTTAGTGATAACAGGTGCACTTTAAATAAATATTAGGGGTCTATTAGACCCCTAATGTTAACTTTGCATCCCATTGAATCTGGTCTCTCTAGCTGTGGAAGGACAGCTCAAAACCCGTAAGGGATTAAATCTTTGTCGCTTCCAGTTTCATTCTGCAGAGAGGGGATCAGCAAACGTACATTCACTGGTCTCTCTCCCCTCTACATGAGGACACCTGCCATGCCTGATGCCGGGCCCACAGGAGGGACAGCATAGACTGGGAAGCAAGGTGAGGGGTGAAATGCATTTAGGTGGAAGGTTATTCAAATTCTCAGTGTGTAATGACAGATGGCGTTCCTGGTTACCAGGAACGCCATCTGTCATTCCTCCCCCTTCTGACATCGGAGCTGTTGGCTGCTGTCAGAATAAAAAAAAAAATCACCATAGGAATGCATAGCTAGATTCCTATTGGCTATTTCAATTTGCAGTAGCAAATTAGCTATTATCCCATGGTGTCTGCATGCGGGTGCACGCGTCCTTAGACTTACCTTGTGTCTCTCCTGGTCTCCTGTCCGAAAATCCGAACTCTGCATGCGCCCACCCCAAGATGCTTTGCGGCCACCCGAGCATTTTCAGACTTTCGGACGGGAGAGCGCGGCGATGACAGGGGTAAGTTTAAACCGCTTTTAAAGCGTTTTTTTTTTTACTTTTTGCATATATCCACTGCTTGCTAGCAGTAGATATATGCAAAAAAAGTGATGGTTTAGAAACCCTTTAATAAAATGCCATATAAATAGGTTTGCAGTTATGAACAAACAGCTCTCAGTGTGGACATGTAGGGGGTTATTACAGTAAACCTGTTTTAGTTTGAACATTGATTTAGCATAAATAGAATTTAACAAAAAATACATTCCTAACTGGATATTGGAAAGTAGCACTGGGTTTCTAGATCAACGTAAATATTATTCCATTATCAAATTAATCATGAGTATTCAGTCCACTTTTGAAAGCATACATTGAAATATAATGATTATAAACAATGGGTACATTAAACAGAAAACCGATCGATATATAGATATATAGATCTATATACACATACACACACACACACACACACACACACACACACACACACACACACACACACACACACACACACACACTGGATATATATATTGTAATGTAAATAACTGTCAAATGATGAACTTTGGCTGTTTATTCTGTTTGTTGTTATTCTTTTGACTTGAAATCCAGTTTTCAACATAAACAATATTTAGGGAGAGGAAATAAATCCACTGAGAATGTGTTTGCTAAAAGACAGCAAAGCAACAGACGCTGTCATGTCTAATTGGAAATGGATCTCTTCGTATATTCACAAAAAGGAAACTTTAATCATTCTTCCAAGAAATGTTTTCATTGACCTGACAATGCATCTGAAGAGTTGACAATTGCCATTCGAAAAACATCCCAGACAGAGCTATAGTGATACAATTTTTTCTTCAAATAAACAGCATACTAATTATTCAAGCATGAATATATCCTACAGTGGCTTTTTAGAAATGCATAAGTAAATGTTCATACAGATCAGAAATGAATTATTAGTGGGAAAATTTTGCTACGATGTGACAAGGATTTAAAAAGTATTCCTTTGCAAACCCATATAGTGGATGCTTTTAGGTGACCCTATTTGGTTTTGTACATTTGCAAGGTGTACATGCCAAGAGAAAATATGTGGGTCGAAGTTGAAGTAAGGTGTTGGAGTCAATACTTCTCATTTCACAGATATGACAGTTTTACATAAGGCCCAAATCTCCTGGGTCCAGCAACTCTCCACAAAAGCAGGGAACTTTCCAAATAAAGGGTCACCCAGCTTGAGAAATCCAAATATAGTTGAACCAGAAGGAGCAGCAAGCACATATATCAAGAGTCCAGAACTGAATTTTATGATTCCACAGATATCACAAAGGTAACAGAAAATAGACAATACATTTTGTGGGCCATATAATCCCCCTTCACTGGTCTTTAGCAACAATCTTGTAAGACCTTAGCATTTATCATCTAGTCAAAACTAGGGAGATTTAAATTATCAGCGAGTAGTTGTCTATATTTAGCAGCTGTGCAGTGGTGGGAAAATATGGGTCTGAGAAGCTAACTATCCCCTTTATGATGCATTAGCTTAGCAAAGGCGAAACGGGAACCCCATATTGCTTGGCTTTTCAATGTAATTGTCTACAAACATACAGTTAAAATCATAATTACTAATAATCACTTTGTTCGAACCAGGATTTCATTTGATTGAGCTGATTTGCTGATGGTGGAAGCTTCATCTCCACTTATCTCCAAACATTAGTATTTTATCCATCCAAATGTGATTTTTTTTTTTTTTTACTATTTGTTTGCACTTAGAGTTTGACAAAGGATCTGAGGATCTGAAGATCTGTTTGTATGTATCTGTTTGTATGGCTTTAATCTACACTAGATAGAATAAATACTACTTTTTTTCCTGAATTCCTGGAAGTCTCACATGCAAATCACTATCTTCTGTGAATTCAAGTATATCTACACAGGCAAAGTTGTTGCATACGGCACAGTGTTTGGTGTAGGTTACTTTCTTTGAAGGCATTTAACAGTGCAGCAGCTTTTACTGGGTCAACTTATTAAGTGGCAATAAACATACAGAGCAGGCGGTGGAAGTGGTGGCACAACTGTACATAAATAAGGGAAGACATTTATTCTTTTACTGGTTTGTTTTGTTTTTGCAAAACCTTATATGCACCTTTTTAAATACCTGGATCATAAAGGTAAACATTGAAGCAAGTGGTAGGATAGTAGATAGATAGGACATTTCCTGCTTTTTATAGACAGCCCATAAAGTACAGCCTTAATTGCAGGCTATCTATGAAGGAAGGAATTACTATTTAGTCTGTAATCATTTATGGATTAAGGTGTTTTGTTTTTTTTGCATTTGTGGAATATTGGAGGAAATACTATTAGGAACTATTAGCTACAATTCTTTCAGATCTATTTTCCTGGGTTCCCATATATCTGTTCTGTGCATTACAACTTTATTGAATTGATTTCAAGAGTTTCCTGCTTTTTACCAACTAAAAATATTAAAAAGCCTTATGTTGATAAAACAATTTATTCACCACAAAATGGATCAAGATGGAACTGCTTGAATTCCCAGCCTTGTACACTTCACAATATTTGCCCATCAATAATCATAATTATTCACTAAGCGGATATCATTAAATGCCCACTGACATCCATTTTGTTGAAAAGATTTTTCTAGACATGTCTGCTGGCAAAAAAATTTGTTTCATTTCGTTTTCATTCGGATTTATCGCTAATTTGTTTTCCAGGATCAGTTCCGAAAGTAAAATCGTTTTGGGATTTGGATTCGGACGAAATCCAAATTTTCGTTAGCAGTAGTATGTACGAATTTTTGTAATGAACGAATGTTTCTTTGCAGCAAAGTGACATTAGACAAAATATATATTATTTTTTTTAACAGTCCACAGAAGAGGAAAAAAAAAACTGTGAGGTTCTCCCCAATTGTTACCAGACCCTTTAGGTCTGGTAGGAATGTTAGGAGGGACCCCCCCAAGTTAAAAAAAAGTGCTTGACAAAAGTCATACCAGGGCCTTTAAGTCATGTAGGAATTTTAAGTGGGAACCCACCCTCCATAAAAGGGTAAAAAAAGTGGGGTCCCCCTACAACTCCTACCAGACTCTTGATCTGAGCACAGGCCCGGCAGGGCAGGAAAGGGGGGGATGGTTGAGTGCCCCTCCCCTGCACCATACCAAGCCACGTGCCCTTGGCATTGGGAGGGTGTCCCCATGCCATTTAAGTGCACCAGGCCAGGGATATGTGGGAGCAGTCTGTTGGCTAAAATTTTTGCTAAAATCTTCAGGTCTAGGTTGAGGAGAGCTATGGGGCGATAGCTGCTGCATTGGGAGGGGTCTTTGCCTGGTTTGGGTATGACCGCTATGTGGGCTCGAAGGGAATCACTAGGGAGGGAGGAGCCCGATAGGAGGGAGTTGTATGCATCCAAAAAATGAGAGGAAAGAATGTTGGAGAATGTTTTATAGTAGGGCAGGGTGTAGCCGTCATGGCCAGGCGCCTTACCCGATTTAGCCTGCTTGAGTGCTAGATCATATTCCCCTTGTGAGATCGGAGTTTCTAGTTGATCCCGTACCCCAGGAGGTAGAGTGGGCATCCCTGATTCACTGAGATAGCGCGTCAGAGTTGCACTGTCGGGGGGGTGGGGGACGTACCGGGGCCGGTTCTAAGATTGTACAACGAGCTGTAGAAGGTCTGGAATTCCCTGGCCATAGCAGTTGACAAGGTCAATTTCGTTCCGGTGTTGGACATGATGTAGGGAATGAGTGTCGTCTGACGGGAGCCCCGCAAAGCCGAGGCCAAACATCTGCCTGGTTTGTTGGATAGTTCGTACAAGGTACGGCGGCCCTTCAAGAGACCCTGCCGTACATTGGAGAGAAGGAGGTCATTTAGTTCTGTTCTGAGGGAGACCAGCTCCTGGAGATGAGTGGCCGATAAGGACTTCTTGTGTGTGCGTTCGAGGGTGTTGAGTCTGGTGAATAGCTGGGCCACTCTCACCCCCCTCTCCCGTTTCTTGCGGGCACCATGTCTGATCAAAACACCTCTGACGACACATTTATGGGCTTCCCATACGATCGTGGGTTCTAGGGACAGGGAGCAATTTTCAGAAAAATAGGAGAGGATTGCGGATTCTAGTTCGGAGCGGATTTCCGGATCCTGCAGTAACGCGTCCCCATGCCATTTAAGACAAGGGCTTCTTCCCCACAGCCCTGACCCCTCTGCGGGCAGGGGGACTTATTTGCATCTAGGTACCCCTTTAATTAAGGGGTCACCCAGATGCCGCCGCCCCCCCCTTTTGAATGAGTAAGGGGTACTTGCAAGAATTGTGGGGTCTATTCACTAAGCTGCCATAGGCAGCCGAGTGAATGACAGACCTGAAGCGAAATCAACCGAACGCTGTTCGGCTATTCTAATAGATGCCGAACAGCAGTCAGTGAATAGCCGAATGCCACTGAGCCGCATTCGGCTCGGCTGTTCTGCTCGGTCCCTCTGTGGGACCGAGCAGAACAGAAAAATTAGCTGTCAGAAGCAGGCTGTCGGCCAGGCCAATGGCCGGCCGCTCGGCCAGCTTAGGCTTTCACCTCGGCTCAGTTGAGCCGAAGCATATGCCTTCGGCTCCACTGAGCCACTCGGCTGGCTTCGGGAGCTGTACGGGCTATGGTACAGCAGCCCTTTCTGTTCTACTGAACCGAAGGGGTCCTGGGGCCAAAGCTAGCCGAAGGATCAGCCGAAGCTACGGCTAGATCCTTCGGCTGCTTCGTGAATAGACTCCTGTGGTAGCATTTACCTTACTAAATACTTCAGTTTATATTATTGACATTTTCGGCTGTAGTTCTCAGTAAGGTGAACTGCGTAGCACAGAAAGATAGAAGTGCAGACCTTCAGCCACACTGGTAATCCTGCACAATGTTGCTACAAGGGATCACAGAATTTTTTTATTTTTCTGTTGGCAATAATAATTAAAGTAAAATGAATTACCATAATATCCTTGATGTTATATAATTGTTTGACTCTAGGTATAATTTAATATTACAAACACACAGATCCACACACATACTAACACTAGAATTTACTGCTGGTTAAACTCTAAATGACCCCAATGGCCAGTTTCAGACATATGGCCCTGTAAGGAGTGGATTTATACATTAGTATAGATATCTTCCTCACAATGCCTTTTAAGAAAGCTTAAGAAAGATTAAGAGAAGTTAGGTGTACTCTGTCTAATGAGTTAGTATAATGAAATTCAAATCAAATGCCCTTGAAGTTAGTTTCCTTACTGACATGAATTCCTGAAAATCTGCAATTCAAAATAATCCAAAACTTTAGTTAAATAAGCCATCACAGGAAGTTTTAATCCTACTCCAACCACAGCAATTTAAATTTTTAGGTATTGATATCAGTATTTATTAATCAGATTCTCTAGACTCACCTCTATAAAAAACTGAAATATTTTCTTCAAAGCACCGTTAAATAAAATGTGAACCTAAGCATTTTCACAGCAGAATTATTAAAATGTACCTGTTAAACTTACCTTGTATTGTTTAAATTTATATATATATATGCACATTTGCAGTAGATCATGTAACTACACTACATGCTGCACTGAATAAAATTTCCAGTAGGATACTTTAGGGAGGGTACGTAAACACTAAGATGAAAAATCGGACCACCTGAGACCATTGGTACAGTCTGCACACTCAGTAGACCAGAGTATTGGTTCAGATATTCTGGGATCAATGGTAAAAATAGATATAATCCAATCCTATATTTAAGGTGCTCCTAGCTGTCATGAGTGGCCCAGCTTAGAACATTACCTGGAATTTGTTTTACATTATGCTAATAAAATTAGAAGATTAAGGACAACTACTGGTGCTATTGCTACTGGTGCTGTTACTTTTTACAGTGCCAGGAGAAATGCGGTGGAGCAAAAATGCAATAGGAAATGGAGATGTCCTAATTGTCTGCTTGTAGTAAGGATCAAAAGCTTATCTAGACTTCCATATTTTTTCATCCAAAAATGAACCACTCTCTTTTTTTTTATTTCCCTAAAGGAGAATTATTAGGTGAGTGATTTTCAGCCTCATAATCTGAGCCGACCTGTGACAATGAAACTCTCACAGGTCGGCTCAGTAGATCGGGAAGTGAGCGAACACATACCGGCGCTCACTCACCTCTCGATCCTGTGCCGGCAGAGAGCCGTGATAGGGGAGTGACTGGATTCCCCCTCCCCTGTTGCAGCTCGCGGTATACTTAGCTTAGGGTGACGGGAGGACGCTAGGTGGTGTCACCTTGCCTGACAGTAACACTGGGGTTGATTTACTAAAGGCAAATAGACTGTTCACATTGCAAGGTAATTTTCACTTTGAAGGAGAAGTTTTCCTTTAGCTCGGTGAATGTAATGAAATTTCACTTTGTAAAGAATACCCAATAATGTGCAAGGGAAATAAAATAATAGTATTTGTGCTTGCACGTGATTGATGGAATTCAGCAGAGCTTCCCAACATTCACTAAACGAAGGTGAAACTTCCCATGCAAAGTGCAAATTCCCTTGCAAAGTGAACAACCTATTTGTCTTTAGCAAATCAACCCTATTTTGTCATATCAATAGGTCTTCTCCCATGCCTTACTGCATTAAATGGTCAGTCCATCCAAAACTGACATTTTAGTTATAGGTAAAGCTGGGGGCCTGGGTTAGAAAATTCTCCCTACCATAGTTCTTGACTCTGTTCCTTTCCATCTGGCTATATTGTGTGTTCTCCTCTCCTGATGACTTCTGTGTAGGTATCCTGCCTTAAGCTGGAGTATCCTATATGTATTGTTTGCACCTAGGCTGTAGCCAGCCTGAGTTGTGATTGTTATTGTTATCTAGGTTTGTTAGGTTTTCCCTAAGCCCAGGACATTGTTTGCTTCTGACTTTTTCTGGGGATTGTTCTTCAGTGGATAGAGTGAGAAGATACAATGTTGTAGGTTATATATATGTATCTTACTCTGGCCAATTACTAGTGGATTGATATACTGGGAGGCATTCTAGAAGGGTACACCTACACCAGGCTTTGCCTGGAGAGGATGTGTGTGTTTGAGAGATCCAGTCATTACCTCTCAGGCCTGCTGCCTTGGGAAGGTGACAAAAGTCCCTTGCGTCCCAGTCCTGTTGCCTGGGTAGGATAATGTTGGCATAAAGATCCACTGTTACAGACTGATAGTCACAGCTTAAAAGGTCCAGGGCTGAAGAAATTCTATGGTAGCTGTGCATCTGGTCTACCCATCTCTACATTAGCCTGTGGCAGAGGCAAAGATATTACAAAATACTACTGAGCAGAGGGATATTTTTGCTGCTGTTTTAGAGAATCATGTACCAATAAATCACTCTCCCCTGGACACTGAGCCATTAAAGTTTGAGGAAAAAAAGGTTGATATATTTGATGTCTGTCATTTGGTTGCTGATGGTGGGTTGGTGATATCTGGGTGCAGCACATGTTGATGCTGCTGTGCTGCTGATGTGCAGCACATCACCAGTAGAAAAGCTAGGAGAGCCTGTTAAAACCCAGCAACTGCTTAGGGGCTAAGTGCTCCATGATATAAAATATGTAACTAATCCAACAGGACTACCAGGAAAACCTTGTAATGGCCATAACGAGGTTGTAGAGTCAAGAACCTATGAGCATAGATCTTACCTAAAGAGATAAGATATATAAGCAATTTGGCTCTACCCTTTTAGAGAATAGGATGACAATTAACTTGCATTCAGGGGAATAGTGCTTTATAGGAATAAGCACAAGGAGAACTGAGTGGTACTCCTGGGTGGTCAGTGGGGGTGATTTAAATAAGGCAAAATGGCTGTTCACTTTTCAATGGAATTTCCACTTTGGAAGGGAATTTTCTCTTAGTAAATGAGGAGAAGGTCTGATGACTTCCATCATCCAACCATTTGCAAGCAAAAAAATCTGTTTTTATTTATCTTCCTTGCACGTTTATTTAATTTAAAGTAAGTTTTCACCACATTTACTAAGCTAAGGGAACATCCCCCTGCAAAGTGAAAACTCCCTTGCAAATTGAACAGCCTATTTGTCTTTCAATCAACCCTAGTGTGTCAGATTCATGTTTCTACTGCAACTGCAGTCAAGAACAACCTATTAAGTTGGCAATGTGAGCCTCTTGACTGGAATGAAAAACAGATAGAGAGAGGCAAAATGGGGCTTAATGCAATGCTGTTCTTAAAGAAAACTTCTTACAGTACTTTCTGGTAGTGTTGATGCTTGTGTGCCCTTTCTTTGCCTCTTGCACATTTCTATTGGCCTGTGGAGGTTTTCCTATTAGATTCATAAATGGGAATAAAATTCAATACTAATGAAAACTTGTGCTATTTCAATGCTGGCCTTTAATAAACAGGCCCAATTCTATCATAATAGTAGTTCAGTAACCTCAAGTTACTTTGTAGAGGTGTAGGATACCAAATTAGATTTTGTTTGAGCATGTTATAGGTAAAAATCAGCAAATTATGTTTCATATGGCCTGCAATGTTTAAATGAAATCTATAACAGAAAGGTGTTCTTTACCTGGTGATTTTAAGAATATGACTATTAGGAATAATGACCATTATGAAACCATATTGTTAATATCTGATTATTGTTTTAAATCATTATATAATATATGAATATAATATGCACTGCTATGTTATATTATTAAATATTACCTTATCAGTTGTTTTTTTAGCGAAAAAGAAATGTCAGGCCAAAAGTTTTTTGCAGCACTTCACAATATACTGTAAAGTAAGAAAGTGCAGTTACAACACAGTTCAATACAAAGGGGTTAGGAAGGCCCTACTCATGAGAGTTTACAATGTAAAGGTGGTCTAGTTTTAGTCATTATTTTAGAATATTTACCTACACTAAGCAAAGGGTATTTTAACTGAAATCTGTAAATGAATGATTTAAAAATCCCTCTTCAATGTCAGTATATGATATGCTACAACCATGTACATTTCTATAAACAGAACCTAGGGTTTTCCATGTACAGTTTTAATGCTATACAAGGGTTTGTCCACATGAGTTCTTTGAATTAAATAAATGCTTGTATATAACTGTGAATGAGAATGCTTGTCATGGATTTTAAAATCTAACTTTTCTAGTACAATAGGGCTTAGCTGCATTAGAATTTAAATATATTCACAGAAGATTCACTGTGAGTTTCTTCTTCCCTGTGTCATAAATGCCTTAAAATTATTAAAGCTGCCTTTTGGTTTATTAGATTTCTCCAATACTAAACTCTATAACTGTTTAGAGCGAACACAATAAAGCTGCCAGTTTGATGATGTTACAGAACATATCTCAGACTAAAACTATCTTAAATCTAAATGCAATGATAACTGCAATAAAAATGTGTTACATTCTACATGCATCTACCATGAGGTCAAGGGAGCAGGCAGCCGCAGGTGGTGGTGGTGAGTCAAATGAGAAGGGCATTTCTGTTCTTAGAAAGCCAAAGCAGCTATGTGTGCCCTGGAAGAATAACTTGCCATTTTAATAACGTTTGCCTTGCTTGCTGGTCTCCTGACAGTCCTTTTTAAGCAGTAAAGTGATTACAAAGGAGCGGAGTGATGCAGAGGGCAATACTGCCTGTATACAGTCAGGAGGAAGTGCATAGGCACAAGTGAGAGAGCACTTCCATAATGCTGCACAGCTTCAGGCTGAGAGTGTACAGAGCAATGAGAAAAGATTTGTTTTACACTTTACACAGCCTTAGACCAGCAGTTACCCTCCTCCTTTGTATGCCTTTTTTTCTTTGCACTAAAATTATAAGGAATTTATCAAATATATATAATTTGTTTATTTTCTCTATTTATTCAAGCTGGCATTAAGGCAAAAGATCACAATCAAAACTGCAAGTCTCAGGTAGTGATAAAATATGTGACTCATGTGAAAAACTGTGGCATTCATTTTATCACACTTACTTTGCAAATATTTCACACAGAACACAGATGCACTGCAGACCCTTTCTTCATTGTCTTGGCAATCAGCCGCACCAGGTAATGTTCACAGCAAGTCTTCAGCTGGCCATCACTTCTGTAGGTCACATGCTCGTCAAATATCTGTCTCTCCAGTTTGGTGCATTTACTATGAGGGATGTGGGAAAGCATTCCCAAACTTTGAACTTTTAAAGAAGCCAAAAACACAGTGCAGGACCCTACATGTTCTTCCTTGTCAGCTGCTGGTCAAAATAGTGACTTGCTGTGTCTAAGCCATTTTAAATGGGGCACATGATAATGCCTCTTGGCAGCTCAGCTTGATACACATCCTATAATGCTGGTGAGTAAAGAAAAGCCCCATGTTAATTGTGTCCCACAAATATTCTTCCCACAAAAGATCGCCCAAGCAATAAGATCACAAATAGGAGTTGTTTGCCTGCTTTCACTATGCTCCCAAATTAGAATTCTGTAATTTTTTTTGTTTATTTTGAGAAGATAATGAAACATGTCTGCTTCTATCTATATTTATTCATGCAGTAAAACTAAGAGGTGCATATCACTCAAAAGCATGTGGATGTATTTTATTTCTCTTCTAAGACTTAAGCATATAATTAGTTCAGACAGTTGTATGAAGTGGTTTTTGTAAAATAAATCATCAGTATTCAGGTCTAAGTGCAGACTAAGTTCACACTTTGAGATACATACGTTGGTTTAGTGATCCAGTTTGGGCACTCTGGCTGAAAAAGGTTCACCATCAATGGCCTAGATATTAGAAGTATCAAGGCAATTAAAACAAACAACGTTTCTATTCCTATACATGAGATATACACTCCAAATTGAGTAGTAAACTGTTCTCCACCATCTTGAAAGATAAAGACACGTCAGATGAGCAATGATTCCTACTATGCATTTCCAGCACTCTTTGGGGAAATAGTTTGATTGGTTACCATTTTAAATAAAGTCTTCCAATAAAGTATTTAATCAAAAAAGTACAAAAGCCTTTGAAAATATAGATAGTAAAAGTACAAAGTACAAACAACTGCACCTTAAAAAAAGATTAATCCAAGAAAGGCACTGAAGCATGTATCATCTCATTCCTTTATACATCACTTGTAGAACAAAATTACAGACAGATTAAAAATTAAAAGTTAATATTTTTGTTTGTAACAAATTATTTCTATCAGTACAACTATAGAGCTAGGATAAAAACCAGATGGACCCATTCCTTATGGTTAGACAAAGCCGACCACTGCGTTCTAGAGAGCAAAGAATGTTGCTGCACCTACAGAGGATTTGACTGTAAAATATACCCCTAGAAAATAGACCACTAGTACAAACACAACATACTATTACAATGCAATGACAATAGAAAGAAAAACTTGATAACTAGTAGAGTACTCCATTTAGTATATAGAACCAATAAGTACTAAGCTGTTATGTATCCTTAAAGACAAATATTATTTTAGCAGCAGTTGAGCAGCAGGAGAAAGAGTGACCCTGAGCCATGCGTTATATATTGTCAATAGCCTGCTCATGGCTAAGGAAAGTGTAGTAATCCCAAAAGGGCTGTAGGTCTCAAATACTAAAAAAAAAAAAAATGTCTACAAAAGGCAGTTTTTCAAAGCAAGGATAATATGATCATATATTGATCTGCTATGTTTAGAGACCAAGTTCACAGGTCAAAAATTAGTAGATACAGACATAAAAGCAACAGTATGTGCAAATCACCACTAGTCATGCATGGCAAGCAAGCCTACATACTGGTTTATGGGCATTCTCAATACATTAGCAGAGTTGGGGGTGAAGGTTGGACAAAGCAATAGGTCCACTTTAATCTCCCCTCCTCAGCATCACATACTTATCTTTCCTTTGTGGAAAGATGCCCACACCAGTAATCTCTTGAATAACAAACTTCCCGTTCCATGGTGGTTAAGTTGTGTCTGTGGAGGAAACTATGTTTGTCACCCAGACTGCATTTCAAACATTCTGTCAACAGTCCTTGCCGCACTGACTCATATTGTGCCATTAATATCAGATGTGTGCTTGGCTTGCGGCGGTACCATGTAGATCCATGAAAACATAAAAAGGCAGCGCTACAAAATGTAGGTTTGAAAGTTTTACCTTTCTCAAGATGTGTACTACCTTAAGAAAGGGGCCCCCCATGTCTCCAAAACATTGGTCTCTATGGAAGCACAGTAAACCTTTTAAACTTACATTTTTTGAATGCTGGCTATTATCCTTTTTTGAACTTCAAAAATGTCTGCCTTTTTTCATCTCTGTTACATGGGGAAGATTAGTATTTTACAAATGGAGAAAAACATTGTTTTATTCTTTAATTTTATCTCACAAGAAGTGACAAGACCACTGCATTTCTGGCAAGATTAATTGATATTTTTTGTATGTGATGAAAATGTTTTTAGCCTTAAAAAAGAAACAGAATGGAATTGCCACATCTAGGGACTGGTAAGCTCCATTATATTACATTTTTATTTTGGTTCAGTTATGCTGCATTAAAAAAAAAAAATGGTTTACAATAAAACTGCAGAAATAGTCCCACACTGAACAGACTAACCTGAAAAATTCAGAGGAGTAACAAGGTATTCCAACTCTTTCCAATCAGGTGCACAATATTCCTCATAGAATAAAATAACAATTAATTATTTATTTTCTATATTATGTAGGGCTGCCTTATTATGAACCATTTTACAGAGTACATAGGAAGTGAAGTGAATGGTTCTATCCCCCAAAAGACCTTACAATGACTTATACAGTCACACAGTCACACATATATGTAATTGGGTCATTTTGATTGTATGACAGCATACCAGTATGTTCTTAGGTTGTGCAAGGAAACACATGTACACATGGTGAGAACAAGTAAACAGGTGAGAACAAGTAAACACTATGCACATAGTGTTCCTGGTAGAAACTATAACCAGTGCTCCTAAGTTACATTCCTACAGCGTGAAAAAAAGACCATTAAAAGTATTTATTTGAGAGATGGTGTCCTTTGCCTGTCTCGCTCGCTCTCATCTTAATGATTTTTGCAGTTACGTATTAAAAGGTTTATTGTGGTTTTTCAATAAAATAAACAACATACAAAAAGACAAGGTAGATTGGATTACATTTAGACGGGTGGTGTAAGCATAATACTCATAGTAGTTGACATGCTTCACTTGTTTTACACAGGAAAAAGAATAATAAGCCTTCACCAAACATACATGGGGAGACGAACAACGACACGGGGTGAAGGGAGTGGGTAAAGAAAAAATGGGAGGGGAGGGGGGGTTGGGTGCAGTTTTGCCAGGATCAACTGAAGGAACATACATCGCATGATAAGTGGTACCAGGTGAATATGTGTGTTTAGTCAGATGGTACATTTGGTGTGTTCGGGGATGTTACCAGTAGGGAGGCATATCTATCAGATGTTTTGAAATGTAGCCAGCATGCCCAGGTTGTGTAAAAGGCGTTATTTGTGTCTTTGCCAGAGTGAAGGAGTTCCTCCATCAGCCTCAGCCTATCAACTCAGGTTAACCATTCTGCAATGGTGGGCATCTGTGGGGAGCGCCAATATGTAGGTATGAGCGCCTTGGCAGCATTCAGCAAGTATGGAACTAGTGATTTCCGGTAGGATTTCATTGACATTGAGGTTAGATGGAAGAGGCATTGCCAAGGGTCCAGGGTTGTGGGTATACCAGTGATATCTGTGATAAGACCAGTAATCTCTGTCCAGTACCCACGTACCCGTGGGCATTCCCACCATATGTGAGCGAAACTGCCCATCGAGCCGCAAGAGCGCCAACATAGCGGAGGTGTGGACGGGCATATTGCATGTATTGTGAGGGAAACCATGTACCATCTGGCTAAAAGTTTGTAATTAACTTCCTGCATACAACTATCAGACGAGGCAGATAAACAAACACGTAATAGTTTAGAGCGTTGTGAGGGACTGAGGGGTTTCTGGAGATCCCTTTCCCATTTTTCAACATACACCGGAGAAGAGGGATATTTCAGGTCTCCAATGATCTTATAGATGAGTGATAGGGTATGACTCGGTGGTTCTGGTGAGCCCAAGAGTGATTCAAAGGGTAGGAAGTTCGGAGAGTCACGTAAGGGGCCCGGTAGGGAGGTAAGAAAATGCTGAATCTGACGATGTTTCCAGAAGTCCAAAGCAAAAGTTCCCCAGCGTGTTTGCAGGGAGTGGAGAGACAGGAGGGTAATTCCTTGGAGCACATCCTTTAGGCAAAGGCACGCCCTGTCCGTCCATAGTAGAAAAGTTCGATCAGATTTCCCCGGAGGAAAATAGTCCGTTCCTGTTAGGGGTAATAAGAGCGAGTTGTAGGGCCACCCATGAATCTCGTGCAATCTGTCCCATGCGTGCAAGGTTGCCACAGTGAGTGGGGAGGTCGAGGGGGATAAGGAGTGTTTAGATGGGGGAACCCATATGCAATCAGCCAGGGCAGCTGCGCCCAGGCTGCTCTCCAAGGCGACCCACCCCTTATGCGAGGCATTGTAGGTCCAGTCCGCCAACCTAACCAATTGAGCGGCCATGTGGTAGGATTTGAAGTCCGGGAGACCCAGACCTCCTTTGGACTTGTGTCGACTGAGAACTTGGTGAGATATTCTGGGTTTTTTATGCCGCCAGACGAATTTAGATATTAAGGTTTTTAGCGTGGAAAAATAAACTGCAGGGAGAGTGATAGGGAGCATCTGGAAGTAGAAAAGGATTTTGGGGAGAATCATCATTTTAACGGCATTGATTCTACCTATCCAAGATAGGGAGCGAATGGGGTAAGTTTTAAGATCTAATTTTATGGCGTTCAGTAAAGGGATGTAGTTGTTAGTATAAAGGGTAGATGTCTTCGGGGTAAGGAGTATGCCAAGGGAGCGCAAAAGTGTTTTTGCCATATAAAAGGGAAGTGCGGAGCAAGGCTCTGCCTGTCAGCCCCTGTCACCGTGATGCCCATGATCTCTGATTTTGTCAGGTTGATTTTGAAGTTGGATAATTCGCCGTATATGCATAGTTCTGACAGAATATTAGGGAGCGATGTTCTAGGGTTGAGCACATAGAAGAGGATGTCATCGGCGTATGCCGCGAGTTTGTATTCGGTGGCCGAGTGGGCAATACCCTGAATGTCTGGTTTTTTCCTGATCGTGGCTAAAAATGGCTCTAGGGAGAGAACGAACAACAACGGTGACAGGGGGCACCCCTGACGTGTGCCGTTATGCAAATGAAATATGGGAGATAAGGTGCCGTTTACCCGGACTCTAGCCATAGGGGAGTTATATAGGGCCGAGATCCATGCCAGCATTCGAGGACCGATCCCCAGTGATTGTAGTGTGGCAAACATGAAGTCCCAATCAACTCTATCAAATGCCTTTTCGGCGTCGGTAGATAGTAGCAGGACTGGAGACTTCTGAGCGTTGGCCAGGTGGATCAAGGAGATAGACTTGAGGGCACTATCCCTGGCCTCCCGTCCCGGGACAAACCCAACTTGATCCGGGTGTATCCACTGGGGAAGGAGGGGGTTGAGCCTGGAGGCCAGAATTTTCACGTATAATTTGGTGTCCACGTTTAACAAAGAGATGGGGCGGTAGCTCGAACAGCTGGATGGATGTTTACCGGGCTTTGCGAGGATTGTAATATGGGCCAATAGTGATTCTGGGCGCATGGGCGAGTCACCTGCAATCGAGTTTACGTATCGACAGAAGTAGGGGGCGAGGAGGTCTTGGAAATGTTTAAAGTATAAAAGTGGGAAGCCGTCTGGTCCAGGGCTTTTGCCTAGGGGAGTTGATTTAATAGCCAATTTAAATTCTTCTGGTGTGATGGGAGCATCTAGAGATTGTAATAATTGAGCATCCATGGATGGTAGACCTGCGTTATGGAGATAGGAGGCTATCTTAGATGTGAGGTGGTTGAGGGGAAGACTGATCAGACCGCAATTTGTATAAGTCCTGGTATTATTATTGGAACACACAATCTGGTTTTAATTTTGGAGACATAGGTGGCAGTGCGTTTAGACCTCAATGCTCTTGCTAGGAGTTTGCCCGGTTTGTTACCCAGTTCATAGAATTGTTTATTTATTTTAGCGAAGGCTTGTCTAGTGTCTGACTCCAAGAGCTCTCGGAGGTGAATCCTCTGTAATAGTAGTGTTTGATACACCATCTGATCTAGAGTAGCTTTGTGAGATTGTTCCAAGGAGTCTATCTCAGACAGCAAGGAGCGGATCTGAGATAGACGTTCTTTTTTTCCGTTGAGAGCCCGCCGCCACTAAGACACCTCTCACCACCGACTTGTGTGCCTCCCAGAGAGTGGCTGGTGAGACCGAGCCCTCATCGTTAGTACCAAAGTACGAGGCAATACAAGAGGTCAGACGGTCTGTAATTACCGTTTCGTGAAGTAGGGATTCATTAAGCCTCCAGTTGTATTGACGATAGGGTGCATTAAGTACATTTAGTGTTACTGACACCAGAGCGTGATCAGAGACTGTCATAGGGAGGATCTCAGTGGACACTACCCTGTCCAGGAGGAAATGGTCCAAAAAGACCATATCCAGCCTGGAGTAGGATCCATGTACCGCAGAGTAATGGGTGTAATCCCGTTCCTTAGGGTGAAATATTTGCCATACATCGACCAACTGGGACCTATGAAGCGTCCGGCGGATAGCATTCATGTGCGACTTAGGATTGCGGGCGTGTCCAGTGGAGGTGTCTAGTGATGGGTCTAGGCTAATATTAAAATCCCCCGAAAGAATCAGGTGGCCCACATGGAAATCACGCAATTTGCCTAATATTTTCTTGAGGGATTGAGCTGGGGAGGAGTTTGGACAGTAGACATTTGCCAACGTATATGAAACACCATACATCATGACATGGAGAAATAGGAATCTGCCCTCTGGGTCCACCAGGCGATCAGTGACTGTGAACGAGACATCCTTCCCAAATCCAATAGCGACCCCTCTACCCTTTTTAGTGGGCGAGGTGGAGTAGTACCAGTGGGGATGATGTCTCGAACGCAGTCTAGCCGTGCAGTCATGGGAGATATGCGTCTCCTGTAGAAAAACCAGTTCAGTTTGTAAACTTCGTAATTCTGTTAGTACCTGATGTCGCTTAGCGGGTGCGTTCAGGCCCCTGACATTATACGTCACCAAGCGGAATGAGGTCATTGCAAAGGTATGTTGAGGGATCCAAGAGAGATTATAGAAACCCGGCTAAAAACTGCACCTGGGGAACACTGAAAAGGGAAAGATACAAAGGGGAGGAGACAGACAAGACTTGGAGGGGGGACATGAAAATTCAGAACATTGTACATCGAAACAGTAAAGTGCGTGCCGAATACAGCACAAGAGTCATATCCCAAGAACCTTCAGGCGCCTTGGGATAGGCCACCTAGTGGGGGGTGTAGGGCAAGACCCCAGCGACGTAACCATAAGGGTCAAGTCTGCAGCCAGAGAGCGCCTGTCTTAGACCCCCGAGCAATCAAAAAAATTTAAATAAACGTATAACTGTGTTACCCAATAAGAACCTGGGGTGAACGTAGGAACAGAGTTATGGCAGTCCCAGCAGATCCGCAAAGATGAAGAAATACAAAACGTAAAAGGAAAGAAGAAAATTAGAACGGTTTGTAGAAAAAATGGGTACTGTGGACATCCCATAACAGGGTGATGTGGGTTGCCCCTAAGGAGGAATCATCCCCAGTGGAGGTGGAGGTGCCGGTCTCCTCGGTCAGTAGGATCCGGTGTAATTCTGGAGAAGGAAAAGAAAAGATGGGCCCGGTAGAGGCATTGGGGAAAGACCAGAACGAGGGCCATCGAGTGCTGCGAGCCATCGTGGAGAGTACGCGTTTTCACTCAGGAAGCCGGGGAGCCATGGCGTCCGCTGGGCGGTGAGGGGAAGTAGAGCGTCTCCTCTAGGTGTGTTGGGCCCTCGGGGGCCTGTCGTTGCCACTGCATCGGGGGTGGGTGGGACCAGGTGGGAGCCAGGCCCGACCAGCCCGGTAGGTCTGGGGGAGCGATATCCAGCTGCTCACAGAATTTCTGTAGGTCTTCCGGGAAGCGGAGAACCGCTGAGCTACCCCCCTTAGAACCGATTAGGCAGGCCGGGAAGCCCCAGCGGTAGGTGATATAATTGTCCAATAGCAGCTGAAGGAGCGGTTTTAGTGCACGCCTCCTGGACAAGGTTTCAGATGCGAGGTCCGGGAAGATGCGAAGTTTAGCCCCATCAAAGTCTACTTCGGCGGTACCTCTAAGACGGTCCATAATCAGGGCCTTTTCTGAGAAATAGTGGAGGCGGACAATGATATCCCTAGGGGCCTCTCCAGCTCCTGAGCGCGGTCTCAAGGCCCTGTGAGCGCGGTCAAACAGCAAGGTTGATGTAGGGGCTCTCCCCAATATGTTATTAAAGATGCCACGCAGCGTGTCAGCTAGATCCCCATCATGAGTGGCCTCCGGCAGTCCCGTGAGCCGTAGATTGTTGCGAAGGCTTCTGTTCTCCTGATCTTCAAGCTTATAAAACGCTGAGCGTATAGCAATATGGGTTTGCTCACCATGTGTCTGAAGTTCTTTAATGGCTTGGTCATGTGCATCCAGTCGGTTCTCCATTTCCTCCACCCGCCGCATGGCGTGGGAAACTTCGTCCTTTACGGAGGAGATCTCAGACTTGAGAGAGCGCTCGAGGCGGGAGAACATCTCCGCCAGGTCCGATTTGCTGGGGAGATTTTTAGCAAGCGTGGCTACAGACATCCAGGAGCCCCGGTCAGAGTCCGTGGACGCCGCTGATAAGGCGGGGGAGCAGGATCCGTCCGACGCGTGCGAGGTGGAGGGCGGCATCTCCAGAGTGGACTCTGGGCCTCCATGTGCGCGTCTCACCTCAACGGCCAGGGAGAAGGCTTCCGGCGTCCAGAGGCGCGTAATGGTCCCGGTTTTCGGGGCTGTAGCAGACCGGCGGTGTTTCTGTTTCCTCCCCATGCTATAGCGACAAGGTGGCTGACCGAAGGGCACTTCAGAGAGGTGGGTAAGTGCAAGATTGCTCGGGGTGAGAGACGGAGCTCTGGCTAAGCATGTCTACTCGCCGCCATGCGCAAACCACACCCCCATGATTTTTGCAGTTAATGGCATCTTACCTACAAATGACTCTGCAGGCTGTTTCAAATACTTTTTAGGTGACATTGTTATGGACTCGGTTCCAAATTTAGATCGGATCAAGGCTCCGTACTTATATCTGCCGCCTGGCCTGATTCAATAGAGTATACTCTCGGAGATAAAATGAAATCACGCCAACTCAGTCGGTGTTAAAATCACTTCTGCTTTATTGTTCCCCTTTTCAGGGTTTTTATTTAACAGGTGGACGTGTATATTTGAGCGTAGCATTGCAGAAAAGTATTTTAGTTTATATATTCTAGTTTATCATTGGTTAGATCCATTTCTGCATAACTTCCTGCCAAGATGTTTATAGATGTTTATATCTTTCGTCTTGGGTGCGTTGTCTGAAGAGGAGGCGCCAACTTGGTTCCTATTTCTGCTGCGTACTTCGGATCTGGGGGGGGGTGCTTAGCACCAATTTCTGAGCAAGGTTTTGAGGAAGGCAAACGAGCAAAAAGCAAATTAACATATATATTACAATTGATCTATTGAGATAGGCATTTTGTCATAATCATGCTTAACCACATCCATTACAACATCAACTCCAATTAAAAGAGATGCTAGTGATGGTAAGAAATTCCTGGTTAAACACACACTTTATTGCAGGAAAGATTAAGATAAAATACTAACCCAGAGAGTAAGTAAACCTAATATAACTCTTTTTTTTGTTTAGAAAAGTACATTGTGCTCTAGGTAATTTACACCTTGTATTATATTTAAAAAAAATGATTAGCAAGCTTCATTACATACAATTACCTTATTCCTGATCTATGGTTACTGATATATGCATTTTAGTCACTTAACACACATGTGTGTGTTAAAGGCCGACATTAATCATGTGATCAGTGAATAATAGTGAGCTGATAACCTCCTATGTTCCCTGCCTGAGCTGAATTCTTCCTAGATATCTCTGTGGACTGCAAAACACATCCCACTATGTTTTGCGTTATGGAAAAGAAAAAATGCTTCTCCTCCAAAGAGACAATACAATGAGTGTTGTCACCCTAAGATAGAAAGTGTGTTTCTGCCAGGATCACCAGGTGAAAATAAAGATAAAAAAAGCCTGAAAAAATAAAACCAATGCAGCTACCACATTTAAGGACTGGTAAGCTGTAATATATTACATTTTTGTTCTTAGGTTTATGTATGCTTTAAGACAAAGAATTTAAGACAAAAAATTATATAGGCACAGCAAAATAGATTTTACAATAGTTGCATACGAGGAATAAATTACCATATTTCTAAAATAGGAATGTAATCTCTATTTTTTGTTAATCTACCTTGCTTTATTTGTCTCCATAACTCAAATGAATAAAGACAGCTTTAAACACATACAAAACAAATACAAGCTTATTTAATAAGAAAAAGCATGGTAACTTATTGAAGCCAATCAGAATTCGTATATGGAATAGTAAAATAAAATCTGCTCACTCTTGGTCCATACATCTTGTACTTTCATCTGAATTCTTCTTATTGGATAGCCGCTACATTAAAAACAAGCATATCCACAAAAAGCAAAAACACACAAGACTATATAAGTGTACTGCATCAAAATAATATTTAAAAACTGAAATTTAGACTTCAAAAAGAATGACAGTAGCCATATAATGGTTATAGTAAGGCAAAGAATACATTGTGTGCATGTATATATGTGAGTATACTATCAAAAATGATGGTCATTACCTAAAATGAAATTCTTTTTTGCCCAAGGGATGGGTTTTGATTTATTTGCACAGCCAGAAATGTGTTTCAACAGCTGTTAATATAAAATATTAGGCATTAGGAACCTTTAAACTTGCTTATGTTTTCTCTTTTGAAACCTATGAGGTCTTGCCACACGTTTCTACAAACTGCATGAAAAGACTAACATTAAATTCCTTGATTTGATTCTCCAACTGTTTCCTTTTCCAGAAGCCTTGATAATTTCCAGCAATATTAAGTGAATGTTACTGGTTATTTCAGGCTAGGGTTTGTATTGGTTGCTTCAAAACAGGATAATGAAAAGTATCATGGGAGCAGGTGTTTTCTTGTTTTGTTATTGCTTCTCTTGCTCTACTTTAAGTGTCTGTGGTGATATGAGATGGAAACCTTGATTGTTTGTTAGCTGCTGGAGTTCAACTCTGTAATAAATGTCTGGCACTCAATAAAATTCACAATTTCTAGCCTTTAAAACCTAGTTTATAATACCCAGAGTTATTTTTTTTAATACTTTTCTGGTGTAGAAAATCAGATATTACATTTCAGGTTTAAAAACTGTTTTGTATTTTAATCTAAAGTCTTTATGGTAAGATTTCCAATGTTTAAGTATATAAAACAATGTAGTTGGGCTATATTCAGTATATTGAATATTTGAAATATAAATTATAAATATTTCAGTATCCATATTTCCTCAGTGATAATTATGTGTTTATATGTGTGTATTCCAAGTTGCACCTTTATTGCTTGTGACAAGATGCTACAGTTGCTTTGACTGCAATACAAGACAGTGGCAGCAGTTGTTGTCAGAGGTGGCAATGATCATGGTGAGAGAGCTATTAATTGGTGGGTGGCTGAAACTGTTGGCTTACTCAGGTCAGTCCAGATCATTTTTAGACATTTCTGTCCCAATTGTGTGCTTGTCAGGGGCAAAGTTATTGACTGTCTTCAAAACAGAAAAGATGCTGGGGGGGTAGAGCATGTGAATGAGGTAGAGAGCATGAGCACCTGGATTGCAATCTTGATGCCACACACCTGCCTGCAGTGGGTTCACCCAGCCAAGTATGACTATGTCTTCCATCTGGGATGTGAATGAGGTTTGCTGAGGGTTACTTTTTCTTGGTGTTTCCTCCTGCTTCTGTTCTTCCTCCCTTGTGAAGGAGTGTTTCATATGTTAAAAATATTCCCCAAAAGTATATTTGCCCAACCTTGGATTAGGTTTAGTTTTGCATATGTTGCACTCAGCAACTGAGTTGTCAGTTGTCAGGAATGCTGAACTAAGTTTTACTTGCTTAGAAGAACGTTTCTTCAGAATACATCATTTTATACAGCATAGATATAGAAGGAAAAATATATACAGATAGAACTTCCTGTATATCATAGATAAACATGCATAAGCATTAGGAATGCACCGATACCAATACTAGTATCGGTATTGGTGCCGCTACAGAGTATTTGGGAGAGTACTTGTGCTTGCTCAAATGCTCCAGATGCCTATCCCAATACCGGAACTTCCGGTATTAGGAAGCTGGGCGGTGAGTCATTACTCGCTGCCTGCTTCCTGATTGCTGGGAAGCTGGCTCCATGCTCCCTCATCACCAGGGAGCATGAAGGCGGCTTCCCGGCCAATCAGGAAGCTGGGGGGGTGGGTAATGACTCGCACCCCGGCTACCTGATTGGCTGGGAAGCCACCTCCATGCTCCCTCATCACATAGTGATGAGGGAGCATGGAGCCAGCTTCCCAACCAATCAGGAAGTCAGGCGGCGTGTAATGACTTGCTGTCCAGCTTCCTGATTGGTTAGGTAGCTGGTCAATCGGGAAGCTAGCTGGTGAGTCGTTACCTGCCCCCTGGCTTCCTGAATGGCCAGAAAGCAGGCTCTATGCTTACTAGTCACCTGGTGATGAGGTAGCATAGAGCCGGTTTCCTGACCAATCGGAAGGCCGGGTGGTGAGTCATTACACGCCGCCTGGCTTCCTTGCTAATGAGGAAGGGGCTTCCGGTACCAGTATTAAAAATATATCGGTGCTCGTACTCCATAGCGAAAACCCGGTATTGGTGCATTACTAATAAGCATAGAGACTAACATTGCACTACAGCACCATCTAGTGCTCAAAAGACAATATTACATCTCTAAATGTCAGTAATACAAATCAGTGTATGCTTTTGTATTTTCAACACTCCTTCTCAACAGCACATGCGTTGCTATATGACTTTCAGCGTCTCTCGATGGAAACTGTGATGATCCTTTAGCAATGGCTTGGTTAGTGTGTCTTGTAAGAAAGTCACTGGTCTGTAATCAGAATTAGCAATAAATGCAGCTTTATTGCGCTCAAACGTAAAAGTCTCTTTTTAGCAATAGGGTAAATTTTCCCTTTTTAAACAAAACAATTTCTGACAGAAACTCAAAACTAACACAAAGAAAAAGGCCTACTCCAGCTTAGGAGGCTAACTAACAGCAGTACCCCTCACTACTTCCTACTGGAGTGGCTATTCCAGCTTCCAGTACAAATGAAGATGCATAAAAATCACAGTCCTTAACATACAGTTTTTCTGCCAGACCTTATTCCACAGATATTCAGACGCTCTCCAGTCTGTCTCTGCATCCACCTAGTGCAGCCTGGATCTCGCTCTCTCTCTCTCTCTCTCGCTCTCTCTCTCTCTCTCGCTCTCTCTCTCTCTCTCTCTCTGCTCTCTCTCTGAGATTTCACTCCTACTATATCAGGTGCAGGCTAATTAATAGAGAGAGGAGGTGCTCCTGTTGGGGCAATGCTTAACTCTGTCCTAGCCAGGGAAAGTTGCCCTTTTCAATCTCTCACTGACGTACACCAAGTCATATACCCTGTCGCAGTCATTTCTTCCAGGTCCAGGTTTTATTTTCTTTGAGTGATTTTATTTCTTCTTTTACTGCCTGTCTCCATTGATTGAAATTCACGTTTTGGTAATTTTTCTAGATCTTCCCACAATGTTGGTTCGAGTATGCGAGTACATCGCAGCTTGCAGGGTTGTATTCCCTTTGTTGCCCGAGTGGATCTTCTAATTTCAGGTTGTTCCGCAGAATTTAACATGGAACTTGACTTAACCATTGTGAGTTCCACCTCTTGTTCTGACTCCTGTGCGACTTCACATTGCTCAGTTTCCTTTGCTGGTTCACTGGGCGAATTCACTTCACAACTTCCTTGGATCATTGTTTCTGGTGATGGGTTCTCATGGAAATAAATGCTGCAGCTTATTGTCACTTTGTCAGTCTTTGGTTAGAGGATTCTATATCCCGTACTTTGTTCACTATAGCCCACCAGAATATCTTCATCTGCTGTGTACTCCAATTTGGATTGCTTCCCGTTGGGAATATAGGCGTAAGCTTTACATCTGCTGTGACCTAGTCTAGGCTTTGATCTATGCCACATTTCAAAAGGGCTTAGGTAGTCCAATGGCTTTTGAAGGTAGTCTGTTCTGTATGTATGTTGCAGTCATGACTGCTTCTCCCCAGTACTTCTTAGGTAGGTTGGCGACTGACAGCATGCATCTGGTCATTTCTATAAGAGTCTGATTTTTCTGTTCTCCTACACCATTTTGTTCAGGAGTGTATAGTGTGGTGGTCCGGTGTACTATATCTTGTTTCTTCAGATATGATTCCACTTCCTTACTGATGTATTCCCCTCAGTTGTTGGTGCGTATAGATTCTGGTTGCCACTGGAATTTTGTTGCTGGACATGGCTAAAAACGTGAAGTTTTTCTGATGTTTCATTCTCTTGCTTCATCAAATAAGTTGTTGTGTACCTGGAATAATCATGAATGAAAGTCAGTAGATATCTGTTCTCGCCTAATATGGGAGTTTTTATTGGTACGCACACATCGCTGTGTTTTTGTCTGTTGGTTTAAAATGGACCGTCCGTCTCTACATTCATTCAGCAAATAGCTGGATCGGACGCCACTCACTTCTTCCCCTCCTACCGTGTGTTCAACAGCAATCGCCCACCGGTGTTTCAAAAGAGGGAAATAAAAAGGAAGAGGACTCCTAAGTGCAGTAATTTTGAAACATTTAATAGAAAATAGCAAGTTCTTTATGCACTTACAAGAAGCAAAATGTTAAAAACGTTTGAGCGGTAGGAGCACTCAGCCATACAAACTGTAAGTTCAGTGTGAGACGGCTGTTTACATTCAAAGCCGATTTCCCGTTCGTGTGCGCCGCCTAGAAGCGGGGCGGGTTAGGACGTTTAAAAACGCCCACCCGCATTATAAAGCCTTCTCACTGCTTATCACACTCTTTCACAGTTTATTAAACGTACACCTAAATCTCTTATTAACAAAGAGATTTAATCACCCATGTAGCCCTAGGGTAAAAAGTGAGCATTAAACACAAGAAGCTTTTAATATGCAAAGGCATTGCTTTTGCCAAAAATGAAAAATGAGCAAAAAACACACTTTTTTTCTTCCCAGCACAAAAAAATTTGTATAATTGTTCTTTTTTGACTGGTATTTCATCAGTGGATTTCCTTTTTAATTTATGAAAAACTGTCTACACCGCTTTTTCTGTTGCACAACCCAGAGTGTAGATTTAAAAAAGGATTTAATGTTAACAGGTGCTGTGTTATCCCAAAGGGTTAATGCACTCCAAAAAAACACAGGCATTTGTTCTGATACCGTACAGCAACAGGGTAGTATAGGATAATGTAGTCTTTATTTATTGGTGTTATGCAAGTGTGGTTTAAATTGCAAGTTCAGAAAAATGCCTGTTGATCTGTGCACTAAGGTGAAATCTTAAACAATGTTATCAGCTTTCCCTGCTATGTTTGAATTACAGAACACACACTCTATTGTAATAAGGATAAGGAAATGGGAGTTCTGTCACTCTAGGGTGGGATGTGTGTTATTGGCTGGATCACCAGGTTAAAAAAAAGGAAATAAAGCTTGAAAATAATTTTTTGCCATCATCTTAACATAGGAAGGCTGCGATAGATTACATTTTAAATGAGGGAAGGCAGGGGTGCTACCACAAATGGTCTACAGTAGTTTGTATTGAGAACAGATCAACAGCATTAATCAGCTAATGCATTTTGGGGGTCAGTAAAATTCACCTTAATGGGGGCTTGTAAATTATTTTGTAAATCAGGTCTCTTGAGGAATGTTTGGATGCAAGGATATTAGATAACAATAGCTTTCACATTGGTCTGGAGTATGTGTGGGGGGCCAGTAGCCCCTATCTTAATTTTGGTTGCCCCTGTCTGCCTGACATCTTGTGCCCGGGTTTCTGTTGCCATGAGACCCGGACATAGCACTCAAAACCCGGACTGTCCGGGAGAATCCTGGACAGGTGGCAACGCTAAGTATGTGTGAATAGAACGATGCACATTTGAAAAATCTTTCTACTCACACATGCTCCAGTCCTACGTGATAATGCTTCTCCACTCTTCTAACATGTATTTTTGTTTTGTCTGTTTACTCATTGTAGAGATTAGCAATCACGTCCTAATCCCACAGGGACACACACTGCAATAACAACCTGATCAAATAACAAATCAACAATCATGAAAGTTCCAAAATAAATCACAGTGAACTTCTCACATATCACTGTTACTAATAATATCTATCATAATGTATAACAAATAAAAAAATATAAAATATTAACATCCAGTCACAATGTGCAAATACACACTCTTCAATCCCTCTGTGCCGTGTATCCCCTAATTAACATCAGCGTTAATCCACCCACTGTGTGCGTAACATATATAGATCCGCACTCACCAAAAATGAGTGAACTCTTTTTCAAGATGCTCAAACAGCATATAGTACGGTATAAACTGATCTCCAACTCCAATCTCCTTCCAGATGGTCAAACAGCATTTAATAAGGTATCACCCGATCCAACTCCAATCTCCTCTATTGTTTATGCTCCCACCATATTCAATTCCACCATCTCAAAGTCTACATCTCCTCATCCGCTCCTCTTAAAATAATTCATTCAAAGGGCCTTTGCTACTATCCCAAATCAGAAGCACATCGTCAATATAGCGCTTCCACAACCTGTGGAAATGCTATATTGACGATGTGCTTCTGATTTGAAGCACATATGAGAGGAGCAGATGAGGAGATGTGAACTTTGAGACGGTGGAATTGAATATGGTGCGAGTATAAACAACAGAGGAGATTGGTGTTGGAGATTGGTTGATATCGTACTATATGCTGTTTGACCATCTTGCAAAAGAGGTCATTCATTTTTGGTGAGTGCGGATCTATATATGTTACATGCACAGCGGGTGGATTAACACTGATGTTAATTAGAGGATACATGCACAGAGGGACTGAAGAGTGTGTCTTTGCACATTGTGAATTGGATATTAATATTTTTTTATGTGTTGCACATTATGATGGATATTATTTGTAACGGTTATGTATGAGAAGTTCACTGTGATTTATTTTGGAACTTTCATGATTGTTGATTTGTTAATTGATTGATTTATTTATTAATTGTACACTGAGATAGGTGTATGTAGTCCTATTTGAAGTGCAATTCATTATTCTAAGGACAGCTTTAATGAATCCCTAAAGCTGACTGCACACCAGTAGAATTTCATTCAAAAATTTGCTTTTGGAACAATCGATTCTCTAATAGTAAATGGGGTGAAACCTATGATCATTTTCGACCAAAGTGATTAAAAAAATTGAAGGAGAAGAATGGAAAATTTTACTAAAAATGAAAGAAATTCTAACAGTAAATGTGATTTTCGTTTGGGAATCTCCATTCATTTCAAAATTGAACATTTTGAATGACAATCAGCAAGTCTTTCATGGCATTATTGAATGTTCTGATGAGATTTTATGTATGAACGTCTGTACAAAAAACTACCAGTTTATGGCTGGCTAAATAATTCAGGAGATAAAAGATAGCAGGTTGATTGCTGCCACTTCTTGTAAGGCAAAAAAAAGCAGAAAGTTGATGAAGATCGGGCAATGTCAATATTGCTTTAGGTTTTGGCTAGAGCTGCTGACTAAGGATGGGAATTCAGGATGGATAAAAAGGGAAATGCATTTTAGTGAAGCGTCTCCACAGAAGTACTGTAAGCTCTCAGGATGTGAATGAGGACAAGTAGAAGAAAAGGTAAGCAATTTGCCTGGATGAAAATGGATGCACACATCAGAGATTTGTCCAGCATCATGTAAAGGTAAACACTAATAATCATAGGCTGTAACAAAACATGTACTAGCTGTGGGACATATAAAAAAGGCACAACAAAGATGAGGAGGGCTGTGAGATACCACAGATCAGACAATCATATGTAACACCAGTGTTAAATTGCACTGATCTCTTTAGAGAAAAATGTCACATCGACCCAAAATCTTATCTAACGTTTGCCTTGAGGCTGATCTAGGTCAGATATTAACTTGGAAGATTAATTTATTAATCTGTAGGCCAGACATATCATGCAGCTCTTTTAAGAGTACACAGAAACACTCACATCAGCCCTTGTATTTAGGGAGATTAAAGTCTAATGTTCACCACAATCATAAAGGCACATCCAGGCAAATCCAGCAGTCTATTCAACTACCCCTGGTATGCTCTACATCAGGGGTGGACTGGGCCAGGTGGCAGGGTGGCAATTCCCCCCCGTGCCTCTCTGATGCCACCGCGAACGTCACAGCGCGCACCAGTTTAAGTAGTAACCAGCACGCGCCGTATGCAGCTTCTAACAGCGTGGGAGACGGGAGGCCGCACTTTTGGTGGATGCAGGGATCAGGTGAATATATTTAAAAAAAAGTTTGTTTTATGCTCTCGGGGATAAAATGTCCCAGGATTTTGTTTTTAAAAATGTTGTCACCTTACCTTGGCCTGGTGGTCAGTGGGGGGCTCCATGGACCCTGGTTGGGGGGGGTGTCTGCTGTGGCCGCAGCTGCAGTGGCTCTCTCCCTCCACCGCCTGTTTGTCACCTGCACACGGCCGGCTGGACCACATCCGATGCGGCTCTGCGATCAGCGGCTGCTCGGTCCTCAAGGGGGTCCTCAGAAGGACCCAACGGGCTGCTTTCTACAGCGCTTGATTACATGTCCGTGTCTGCCTGATCCAGCCAGCCGGATAGCATACCGAGGCGATCCGTGCTGGCTGTACCAGGTAGACGCGGCATGTTAGAGGGCCCCAGCCAACAGCGTGGGAGATGATCCAGGGTCTCAGCAGTCATGCACGTGCACAGCCCTGACGTGGCATCCCTCCACTACCAGTGTGCTTTACATTTCCTAAACCGATAAATACATTCACACTACTGTTACAAGGATGGCAAAAGTGTCAGACAGGGGCGGGGAGAATGCAGGAAGAGGCAAAGCGGGAGGGGGGCCAAGTTGCCACACCATGGGCCTCTGGGTTGTACTTGCCCCCTGGGCTAAAAGTTGCCAGTCAGCCCCTGCTCTACATTGTAAGAATAAACCTTAGCAGCAGAAAAAAAAACATAAATACAGAGATAGAACTACTATGGTATTTAATGAACATAGAGTCCCGGCAAGATCTGGCTACAGTGTCTCATTGTGTTTTTTTTAGTAAAACAAAGTAGACACAAAAAGGCATTTATTGAAAGCATGACATGTATTTTAATTCAAAGCTAAAATTAACTTGACTAAAGAATACATTTCCTTCTATGAATTTATAAAAATCCTATCACCAAAGTCACCATTTCTCTCAAAATAACACACAACCATGTGGAAACATTGAACATACCAAATTAACTTTCTAGGCTGTTAGTAAAATGTCTATGCTTAAAAACATTATTATATGCTTCTGTAGGTAGGCTTTAAAAAATACATGTGACATTTACATCTAACAAACTTCAGTATCAAATAATGTAATGTTGAATAAAGCCAGGTTATTAACTTCATCTTGTGTCAATCAATTTAGCAGGAAAAATAGTGTTGTCAATTCATTATCAAGACTACATTTTATGTTCCCTAAAGGAATTTCAGTATAATTTACTATTCAGTATCATCATTCAACTGTGCGAAGATGAAAAGTTGTGTCACTAAGGAGTCATACAGATAGCTTGGTCAGTATGGTTAAAATATTGCAAATTGCAAATATTGCAAATATGATGAGAACTAATTCTTGTTGATCCATATCTAATATACCATGAAATGTTTTTTAAAAACCCATAAAAAGCAGGGGTATGGCAGGGTTGGAAGAAAGGCAGCGGCTCAGGGTACAGGTAAGTAAGACAAGGATGTTAAATAATATTGAAAAAAATATCAAAAAATTAAAGGCCGCTATGACTGAGCATGTGTCAAATAACCAAATAGTTTTGTATAATTTTAATATGTTAACCACAATTGTCATGATCAAACAATTGTTCATGATCAAACATTGTGATTGACGTTTGATTTACATCAAGGAACATTTATTTATTTTTCTATAATAAAGGACTTTGTTCATGATGTGGGTGTTTTCTTTTTACTATTTACATATTTCAAAGTAATTTTGCAGGACAGCAAACATGAGAGATGGCTCCGTCCACCAGCAGGAAGCAAAAAAAAACAGCTTTCCTAATTTTCCTCAGTGTTATTCTATCACCCCTTTACAGGTCATTCTATATAGCATTATAGTATTTAAGATGGTGTACATATGCTCCACTTCTTCACCACTAGGAGTAGGGGTATGGGCTGTCATTTTTAATCATGGGAGGAAAGAGCACCATTATTTCAGGTTCCAATATGTGCCTATAATCCTCTCATAGGGTCAGTGGTGGTTATGCTTCTATAGGTATATGCACCCCACTAAAGTTAGTAGATCACTCTTTTATGGGGCAGTTGCCTAGGGTCATAGGGTTCTTTACATTTAGAGGTTCTCCAGTTTTATTACATTCAAATGCTTTAAATTTTATATGCACACTAGCCAGGCGATGCAGTATTCGTTATTTACTATCAAGGCAGAATTTCTGCTTTTCCTTATATGATTGTAAAGTATATATCAGCTACGCATCTGTAAACCTTTCATATTCAACTGTTGCACTACACTACAGTTCTCTGATCTTTCATCAGAGAACTCTGTTTTTGAGTTCATTTGCCTGGGGCAAGTTAGATTGTATTGCAGAGTTCTATGAATTTACAGTTGTATTTTATGCATAGTAAATATATAATCTAATGCTTATTTTTCTTTTTGTAGAGGTAAAGCCCTGCCATATATTAGGTTTACATTAGAGTGGCTTGTGTATATATGGTACATCCATGTTACACAACTCCTATGTTTAGTTCCCAGCATGTTGACCTTGTACTCCCATGCTGTAGTAATGTCTTGCTTATCCTTAATGAATGCTTTCCTGGAACATTACTTGGTAAATCAGTCTGCACCAAAATCATGATCCACTGGCTTTCCAGATGGCTGGGGACCTTTGCATCTCTGTTCTACACCCAACCTTAAAGTGTATTTCCACTTCTGCAGTCATATTGGGATAACACCTACATTATATTTGTTACATGTTCCCATTCAGATATCATACCTAAAAAAAAATCAATATGCTTGCATATTACATTCTCTGTTCTGAAATAAAAGCTTTTCTCTGTACTGGATCTCCCTTTGATATGCAACTGGACAAGGTAGGTTACCCCTGTCTGTACTGTGCTGACAGATCTCATTATCAATTGTAAACTAGAGGACAGCTAGAGTTTCCTATCACTGTGAAAACTGAGTGAGACGCTTGCAATGGCCTTCTACACAGAGACATCTAAGAGGTAAGATTTGTTACATAATTTTTATATATGCTGTGTGAATAGGAACACTTAACACACCTGTACTGTGGGTTGTTTGTTTGTTTTTAATTTGACAGTAAAAGTAGAAAAGTTTTGCTTTCTCTTGAAATCTTGTTAACAAACCTCTTAACAAATTATGTAATCTAAGATCAAAAAGGTACAAATAACTTGCCTGGCTTGTCATATTTTCCCATACTGTATATATTGTACTTTATGTATGTATGTATACAACTTTTATTTTGCTAACAGTTAATAAATTCAATATTTTGTACTCCATTAAATGTTGCAAAGGTATTTATCTTCCTTTCCAATTCCATCACTTCTATTCCCCAGATGATTAAGGCTTTTATAGTTAATGCATAATGATGCTTTTAAAGAACCAATAAAAACAGAATTATAAAATAATCAACATACATTAGTGTAGACATTAAATAGCGTCACTTGCAGTTTGAGATTTGGAAACATCAGTTATGTACAGTAAACTAAAGATAAATAGATTCAGTCATCCACACATTTGCAAAATTCCAAATGTGAAAATATTTAAATACTGCCAAAAACTCAATTTATTTTCAAGAAAAATTAGGCCCATAGATACCCATTACCACAGGTTTTAATTATTTTCAGTGGATTTCAAGATCAGAGGGAGCTGTCTCCTTGAAATTGAATCTCTATAGAGAGTTGTTTTGTAATGATGAGAAAACGTAAAGTCTACTATTTCCATTGGTCCTTTTGATAGATCTATCATCAAGTATGGCAGTCTCTGGATGACTACTGGCTGTCTTCTCTTTCTCCAAGTGTAAACATGATTAATCAATCATTGTAATCGGTGGGTGTGGTGATTAAGCATATAATTAAGCCATATTGATTTACTTATGTAAAGCAAATATGTTATCTTGGGAAATATGTCTGACTGATCAAATTAGTCATTTTAATATAGAGAATATATTTTGACAATGTGATTGTTTAAATAATGATTTAGAATATAATCTTAAACTATTCTTTTTTAAGTGGACATAATTATTGACAGTTACAAATAAAAAATAAATATAACTCTAATAAAACTTGATAGCTTACTACCAATACTTTAGGAATCAACAGATTACAAAATGTGCTGGATCAGTCTTCAAGTTGCAAATATGGTTTATCTGAAATAAAATATGGATAAGGTTTCCACTTCTTGCTTTGTGCTCACACTGAGCTAGTCATGCACTCGACAGTTTGAATGCACACTGCACAGTCTATAATTTCAGAAAAGGGGTTTGGTAGTAATTGTGCTCTCGTTGCTTTGTATATAACAAAGTTCTGAAAGTCATATTGTTAAGAAATTCTTGCATCTTACAACGTTTACAAATTGCGTTCCATGATAGATCCGAGGTTTAAATTCCTCATATTTATATTTCAGCTACCGTGTCACCTGTAAAAACAAAACAAAAATTAAAGTCACTGATATATTTACTAACTCCAATACAGTTACAGAACAATTACAGTGTCAATATTAAACTAATATTTACTTATAATGAAAAAATCATTACGGTACCAGCATTTCAATAGAAGTTAAAAGGACACATTTTGCCATAACAGTGAATTTTAAAAAAATTAAGTAAAGGTTGGAGTAAAATAGCAAGAGTCAGAAATAAGAAGACACTATTGAAGTATACCATCCTGGAAGCAGGTAGGTCATTTGTCTGGCAAATTAGTAAGAGTAAACAGAAGTTAAAATCATTATGGCTTGCTACAGAGGTAAGCAAAAGAGAAAAAAAATCAGCATATAGGTGATACAAGGAAACAGAGGGGTTGCTTTACTTATGACAAATAGGATTTTCCCTTTCCAAGGGAATTTTCACTTTGCAAAGACATTTTTCTTTAGCATCATCTGATCATGTGCAATCAAAAATATAGATTTTTTTTTGTTTTCCTTGCACATGATTGGGTAATCTATGCAAAGTGAATTTTCACCACATTTACTTTTCACCACAAGTTAGGAGAAAATTCCCTTTTTAAAGTGAAAATCCCTTTGCAAAGTGAACAGCCTATTTGCCTTAAAGCAACGCCAGAAAGTGTAGCTTATAGAGCAATGTATAGAAACAGACAAAAGAAGTCCAAACATATATTAAGCACTGCCTAAGCACAGAAAGAATAGAAAATGACTAAATCAATTTAGAAAGGTGACAAAACCTTTTATAGGAATATCAGTAACAGGAAGAAAATATACTATGGGATCATAAAAATGAAAACTGGATACAATACTTATGTTTAGGGAGACCTGGATGTAACAAAACATTTAAAAAAATGTATTTTGTTCTGTCTTCTCAGAAGTAAGTGACTCTAAATATAGGATCATATTGTTTCTAGTGGTGAGAGTTAATTTTCAGAGTTTTTAGAGGCAAAGGTACAAGACAAACTGTCTTGCCTAAAGCTTCATAAAGTGATGGGTCCAGATGGTATTCATCACATAGTTGTAAGAGAAATTCAGGGTATAGTTGTTTGTTGGACCATTAACTGATCTTTTCTCTTCTAACAGGGAGTTTCCCATGACTGGCTGATAGGAAATGGTGTACCTATCCACAAGAATGGAAGTATGGAAGAAGCTGGCAACTGAAGGCCAATGCATTTAATATCTATAGTAGTAAAATTAATTTAATCACTCCTAAAAAAAGAAGGATCAATTATCATGTAAAAATGCACAACTTGCTGGACCCAAAGCAGCATGGTTTTACTGAAGGCAGATAATGTCAGACTAATCTGATTGGATTTTTTTGCCAATATAAAAAATCGCCTTAATGTTAGGAGTATGAC